>NW_009631537.1:86135-96623 GCF_000690535.1 Cariama cristata | reverse complement strand
ATAATAATAATAATAATAATAATAGTTTTCTCAGCCTTTCTAACATTGTATACTTGTTTGGTTCAGGAAAGCATGAAAACCTTGGACTTTGGCCAGAAAATGTTCCTATTGTTTTTGCTGAAGTGAGGAGTTGGCAGAAAACAGCTTTTTATTTTAACTCAGTCTTCACTGCTCTGCAACAAAATGCAGTCTAGGCCTCTTTACAGATAATATTCTAGAACTGAGAAGATACCAGCAGTAGAGACTTACATGATTGTAGTGAACTCCTATATCTTGGCTCTTTCCCATGTGTTCTTGGCTATTTTTCCAGTAGTAATGCATCATTTTGTTATCTGCTGTCATATATCTCTTGCTTTAAAGTCCCTCAGTTTTTAGGGTCAATAGAGCTGAAATCCAGAACTTAATTTTTTGAGTCAATGCCTCAAATTTGGCTGAGGCATTTCTTCCATTATTGGGAAGAAAGCAGCTGAAGTAGTCCTACAGACTGGTTAGTTATCCAGAAGGGTAACATCTTTTATGACCAATAGGTATTTTTAGAAGAAAGACAGAATGTTCCTTCAATAGAGCTTGCAGAATTTTTTCCAATAGAACGATGCCTGTTTGATGGAACAAAAATGTTCCACAGGAATGTTCATTCTGCCACAGCTATCAACAGAAAATGGGCAGGGAAGGTGAGCTTTTATTTTCTTGCCAGGTTTGGTACCTATCAGCCAGTTTGTCAACAGCTGTGTGACCTCTTTTCTAGGTTCTCTAGGCTCTTGACCTGGCAAGCTCTCAACCTCCCCAGTATCCCAGTTCGTCGCTTGATGGGCAGCCAGCTCTTTCTCTGGCTGCTTGTATGGATCACAGAGTGGCTTGCTCCTGGCTCGCCTAAGCTTCCAAGTGTCTTGCTAACTGGCTCTCTTCCCTTCTGTTTCCCTCCTCAACTGCCATTTCCACAGACTGCCTCGTTCCTCATCGGCTTGACTTTTGAGGTGTGGTTACTGTGACTGGTCTATTGTCCATCTAGCTAACTCCTTGGTGGCTAAGCATCAGAAATCCAGCTGGCTTGCTGTCCAGAAGTTACTTGCTAGCTGGTTGTCTGTTTAGCTGCTCTATGGATTCTCTATAAGGCTTGCCATTGCAGGCAATTGGTTTCTGCTGATGGTCTGCTCAATGGTGTTCTCTGGACTTTTTTTTTGATTTTCCTACCACAAAACAGGTGTTTTATTTTAACTTTATATAATGATTAAATATGATAATTCTTTAAATAAATACTTGCACAGTTTTCACAGAAAATTGCTAAGACTTTGGTTACCTGTGTTCTTCAGTGAGCAGAAAACTTTTTAAAGGAACACTCTAAATTAAAAAACTAATAAAAGCATCAGTTTTTGCTAACCGACGTGTTTTGTCCTCTTATTAAAATGTCTTTCTCCTAGAAAGGGTTTATAGAAAGACTTGCATGAATCAGGGAAGTTGACTAACTTTTCGGGGATAATATGCTATACACCAATTAAAAAAATGTTTACCTTGAAAAAATACTCTTCTGTTATTTCTAAGTTTTATCAATATATTTGCAAAAAGTAAAAGCAATGTGAAATACTGCAAAATTATTTTTAAGATAATGGAATTTCGCTTAAAATATCTTTCAACTAAGAATGCCATCTAGCAATATTTTAAAAAAAAACTTGCATCACTATGTCTGGCTTGTGGAGGGAGAAGTAAAACTACTGTTTAGGAACATCATAAAGCCCACTTAGCACATCAGTATTTAGAAAGTTTTGATTTTTAATTTCCTCTATTTTCTATTCCTTGAATTCCTTTCTGGTACAGGTGCCATTCTTTACTTTATTCTTGTCTTTTTCTTATATTTTGCTCGCTCTTACTTTTCTTATGCCACTTGCCAAGTACAGCAAACTTGAGCATCCCATGCACAAGTCAGCCGCCAAAATCAAGACTGCAATTAAAGTTTCTGATTGGATTACTTAAAATGGTGTGCTTTTTTTTTTAAAAAAAAAAAAAAAAAAGGAAAAAAAGAAACTACTGTTCTTTTTCAGTTACTTGGTTTCAACACCCTGCTGTCTGAAATTAATATTGCTGATAATCTCCTAGTATTCTCCTTACTGCATGGAGTGGTAGGTGATGCTTTACTCTGGCCATAGCTAGACATTCCGATCACCTCTTCTGCTGCTGACAAATGGTGCTTTATTCTTTTCACAATTTGAAGTTACAGTAAACCACAGGAATTGGAAACACATGAAAAATTTTATGAAAAAAGGTAATCTCACAGAATTGGTAAGGATCTTAAAGAGCAGGTAACTAGCTTTTCTCAAATGTTCTCAACGGTTTGAAAAATGAGGTAATAATCTTTCGTAGTTTCAGTTAGGGGAGATAAAAGATGTGCTGGCCATACTAAATACTACTGCAGTATTCATGATAATGATGATGGTGAGAATTTATTCTGTCCACTGAAGCAATAAAATGTCTGCAACCAATCTTCTGTCAATACTTCAGTATTTCAGTCTATTAGTTTGCTCCTCTAATGAGAGGTGAAATAGTAACAGAGCATTGGGAATGGACTTCTAGTGACCCCCTGAGCCAGCTCCCTTTCTGTCCATTTCCCAGTGAGTGGAAAGCTGTTTTGTTCACTTTGCTGCTATAGATATGTGAACTCTTTCCATAAGAAGAAGGAGTACTGAATGGAGCAGAGGAAATTCACACAGATATACTTCTGTGTAGCTGAGGATGCAGTTTAAGATGATGAGAGAGAAGTCCTTTGACAGTTGTTTTGACTGTTTATTTAAACAAGATCTAAATCTTCAGTAAGTGACCATTCTTCAAAGCCAATATTCATCCATAGCTTCAGGACCTAATGCAGGCACTGATTCACATTCTCTCTCCTTTTCCAGTGCTTCAAGGTATTCAATGTGTTCCTCTTTGGCACATATTAGAAGATGATAAAAACTGTTACAAATCTCATATCCGTGATTGAAGCTTGGATAACTATAGTGCACTCTTGGTATTTAAAAGCTATTTCCTGTAGGAAGTCAGGCCAAAGGAAGGTATCCAGAGTATATTGCAGAGATTCAAATATGTCTCTTTGGCTAAGAAAAAAACGCAAGTCAAGCCAAAGCAACATTTCTGTACTTTGTAGTTAATGTGAAAGCTTTGTACTGTGTGACTAGAAATTCTTGACCTGTTCTTTGGCATCATTTAGGTTGGAAAAAGGTGAAAACAAAGCTGTGCAAATGGCTAGAAGTAACTTATAGAACCAAAACACTTAGATTGGCTTTGCTGAAGGTTCTGGATCTGACTGTGAATAAGGACTAGTTTTTCTGACTAGTTTTTTACTACTATGAGTAGTAGTTTTTCTGGGTTTCTCTGTGAACTGTTACGCTTATAGCCACCTTTGTATTCTAGGAAATAGTCTAAAGTTTCATGCTTTTATATCTACTGTATAGGAAGAGAGAAAAGGATGTTATTTGCAAATAGTAGAGGAGGAAATGGTTCCTGCTTCTAGAAAAAGAGAAAGAATCTTATGCATTTATCAAACAGAACTGGAAGTTCTCCTCAGCTAAGTGGTCCTTGCTAATTTCACAAAAGCTGGATATGGATTTGATAACACAGATCTACTTGAGGAGGAATTATCCCAGACTTTATTATTTCAGAGTTCAGTACAAAGATCAAACTTGTAATTTAGTTTTTCTACTTCAAAATTTCTTGTCTCAACCCTTTGGGAGGTATTATATAAAATACTACATAATATTAGCTAAGAGACTTTTAGAATTGGTTACAGTAAGTTTACACAGCAATTTGAATGCCTGCCAATGTTAGTGTTCTAGTGAAAGAGTTTCTTCCTTTCCACACCCTTTAAATATCCGTAAAGTATTTCCAAGAAAAGAAACAAATGTAAAGATAATGCAGTATGTTTAGCATTTCTGATAAAAAAAGGCTTGATTTATGAACCTTTTGCATACCACTCATATTCACAATTCATAGACTTAAGCCCCTTTTTTCCTTCTCTCATAAACAAAGAGTAGGGTTCATGAAGGCAGGTGAAACTGGCTTACACAACTTACATAGTATTCTATCACAACGAACAGAGAGCACATTTATTTTCCTTCAAGGTTCCTGGTGTGACGATTGCAGAAATAGCTGGCTTGCATTCAATCCACATACAAATATGTAAGTACAGAGGAGGTACAATAACCACTTCTAGGGAAAGCCAATGCTCTCCATTTTTCCAGAGAATACCAGGATTTGCATCCTCTTAATGGATCCTGGAAGTAGTAAGAGGCTGGAGCTGAGGTTCCCCTGTCCTGCAGTTGCTGGAATTAATCAGAAGAGCAATGGAGCATGTGTGACATCCCAGAAAAGTCTTGGAAGTTCTAGGTAAAAGTTTGTTTCTGCAGTTCAGCAGAGAGTACTTCTGCACAACTGTTTCATAACGGCCATGAAGGCTGCATGCAAGACAGAATTCAGGCTGATAATTTATCATTAACAGGTGTAAGTATTACTGGATTGTCAGGTAATGGTGTACCATATAGTATGTTGCAGTCACTCCTTACTACTTTGAAAAAATGACATTTATATTAACTTCAAGCTCTCTAGTTCAGTGGGTTTGTCAGAACCTTGAATTTATAGATAATTTATCATTTTAATTAGGGTATTATGTAAACTGTATATGATATTGTCTGGAAGTTACTCCTTATCTTTTAAAGATAGCAGTAAATGAAAAGTACCTCTTTGTTATGTGTGAACTCCCAAGGACAGGGATTCAAGGGACTACAGATGCATATTCAAATCGTACTGAAGAAACAAGACTGCAGTTTGGTTTAGTTTAATGTCTGTTCTAGAATTTCATAAATTTCCTATTCAGAAAAAACAGAAATGAGCTGGAAAAGGGCATGAAAACAGCTTTGTTTGTAGTACTTCCACTGTTTGCTTTTCAGCTTTGATGAAAACGTTGTGTATTAAAAATAGTCTTCTCTCTCTCTAGGTCTTACTCCCATTTTAAGTTTTTACTTTATCTGTATGTGAATAAAAACATATTTATGGCAACAAGTGGAAAATCAACAACTCAAAGTTCTTTTGAGCAACTTCCTGTGCACTCCTATGCATTGAGAATGTCTGAGCATCAGTTGCAAAATTGTAGTTCAGTTTTTATTTTCTTATATTTTCTGAGCAGGGGCAAGATAGGGATGGTAGTGTTTTGTATTTAAACCACAGAAAACCTGTAATGGTGCTAGGAATGCAGAACGTACTGTGGGTACTGACATGGGCAAAATAGTAGCACATGCCATGTGACACGAGTGAGGAATCAAGCAGGGGGATTGCATTGTCCTGTGACCTGCTCTGTGCCAGTGAATCCTGTTCCCCAGGTGTGGTACCAGTGCTCTGTTTGTGTGCCCAGATGCCTAATGAACTCAATCTTCTGGGATTTAAGAGATTTATCCTCCTATTTTGATTATAAAATGGGAGCCTTTACATTCAAATATCATGAGGTAATGTAATACATAATAGACGTTTTGTGTTGGTAACGAAGACACCTTAAAGTTAAAAAAAAATTCTATGACTTTATTGGAAACAGTTCCTTTAATTTGTTGCTTTGATTTCTTCTTTTGATTGTTTGGACTTCTGAAGTTTTTTATCTTTTCATACAAAGCACATGGAGTTTATATTCAGCTGCATGCAACTTACATTCAGAAAAAGCTCAGTTTTTCTTGTGTTTTCTGGGCCATCTGCAAAGTAAGCACAGGCATCAGCAAGCTTACTTACAAAGCCAGTTGTTTGTCCTAATTCAGGTCAAAACACTGAAAGTTTGCCTGTGAACATTCTCTGAAATCCAAATGACTTATTGTCAGGCTTCTTTTGCTTTTGATCCTGTTGTAGGATGATGTGTTTTCCTAATGATGCAGAATCTCTCATTAAGTTCAGGAAACAGGATATAAGGATAAGTCAATTGACTCAATTTATGGGCATAATAAAGCAGGCCCTATTACCTTCAGCAATCAAGGCAAGACAGGGTGAAACACAAGGCTGTAAAGTTATTATGACAAATAACTTAGTATTTACCTGCAAATACAGAGTTAATACATGGTGGTTTTGAAGCAGAATTTGAGGCATTAAAATCTGAAAATAATAGTCAAAGTCTATTGTTTAATCAGTCATCTCAGAATATTTCAGAATTAATTCAAAGCCAGAAATATCTGTCACTAAAGCATGATGAACTACAAGAAATTTTTAAGTATTTCCTAATGTCTGCTCTACATCTCCTTTTGGCCTTTCTGAGTCAGTGTTAATAGCTGGGGCATTTTTTTTTTCTTACTTGTAGTATAATTAAAAACAAATTTAGCAGGAGAAGTTTTGTCTGTTGGAGGGCTGTTAGTTTTTAGGAAGGTGTTTGGCAATGTACACAGCTGTTCCTGGCAGTTATAAAGTTAAAACAGTGAATTTTTTTTGAGGCTGAATTTACCAAATATGGTTTCCTTTGTATGTCAGTCAAAACAAATCATTGGACTGGCTAGAGTTTTTCACGCAGCATTCATAAATCAACCTCCTTTACGTGTACTGCATTACAGAAATTACAGATGAAACTTAAATATCTTCCCAGAGAAAGCAATGCAATAGATGCTTCCAAACTGCATGGAACACAGTAGCAGGTAAAGAAAACATTGGCAATTGGGATTTAAGCTATATTTTTTTTGCCTTAACAGCGAAAGAAATATTTTTAAATTCAGCTGGAATATAGTCCAAAACTGTCAAAGAGAAGTTGCTTATTCATGCAATTGAAAGTTGCCTTGAACTTCATCTACCTATATCCAACTAAGTTCAAAATTATGAAAAGACGTCATGTGCTTGTGAATTAATTAAGTCTGTCATGGTACAAATATTGCCAAAGGAGGAAAATGGGACAATACTGAAGGAAATGTGTGAAGCAAGTTGTCAGTCATTGGTACTCTTCCCTAGTATTCAACTATGGTGCTCAGGAACAAGTCTGTATTGAGGTGCTCTGACTCTGTATGTGTTGTTATTCTGGGGAATAATTAATCCAAGGCTTTGACCACCTACAATGCTTTCTGTAAGGAAAGATGTGTTCATCTGAGTGTCTTATGTCCAAATTCAGTTCAAACAACAATACTACTTCACTCATGTTATTTTTGACTTGTTCAAAATGTCTTCTGTGGTGTGACATGGGAAGAAGATATGCTAAGGAGAATGACATGAGTGACCGTTACATATCATTTTTATGTTTGTTTGTAAAGTGCTTTTGAATCTTAAGGAATTGTAAGTGCTAAGTGTAAGGCATCATGAATATTATATAAATGTATGTTCATTAGCATTAAAACTTCAGAAACAAATTATTTCTACTGCTAGAACTTATTCTTATGTTCAGTCACTCAACAGGCAAAATTAAAGTAAAGTACTAGCAACACCATTCCCTTGCCAAGAAAAACACTGCACTTCAAGACAAGCGGCAAAGGAAGTAGAGTCAACATTGTAAACATTTTCACTAGCCACTTTGTACAACTACTGGATAAAATTATCTTGTAAGCCCATTTACCATGTCTCACCTTGCTTTTTCTCCCTTGATATTTGTGCCTACACTTCTGAATAACCACTGGTTACCAAAGGAAACAAAATAAAATATAACAGCAGGGACAGTGCGGCTGCTGTGTAAGGTAAATGTAACAACGATATTGATGATTTTACTAACTTACTTAGTGAATGAGAATTTACCTTGGGAATAGGGATGAATGTGTTGTCCATCATCGTTATTTCAGTTCATGAGCTAGATGTTGCTCTGGGCAACTGGTATGCTATTTGTCTCTCCTAGTTTTATCTTGCTTTTTGGCCAGAAAGATTTGCATTTCTTTTGTTTGCTTCCTGTACTTGCTGTGAGCAATAAGGAGCGGGAGACTGCTGCTCTGTGAGGAATCTGAACCTGAACCCTTACAACACCTGAAGAGCCAGAAAGCCTCATGATTCTGTGCCCTAGGATGTGCAGCTGTTTGGGAGGACCCCAGCCTTTTGATTCGGCTGATTTTTAATTTTTAACTTTGCAGGATACAACAACTTCCAGTGGCTGTACTAGATGAATCTAATTTTGCAAGAGCATTTGTGGTGTTCCTTTAAAAATCAGTTTGTTGCTGTTGTTAGAGAGCTTGAATAATTTTTGAATGCTGCTTGTAATTAAATAATATCCAGAGAGGGAAAAGAAATTAATATTTTCCTCCTTGTTCATGTTCATAGCTAAGCCTTTTCTTGATTGATATGCATCTGTAACTCCCATTCCTCTGCTTCATTGACTCTCCCTCTCATTTCAAACCCATTTGAAACATATTTTCTCTCTCTTGCTGTTTGTTACTTAGCTCCGTTAGTTACTAAACATATTTATTGACAAACACATAGAGTAATACTGAATGGATTATGAACATGGGTGTTTTTACTGCTTTGTCCTCTTAGCTACAGCTGAAAAAAATTAGGAAAAAGCATATATTTTTAGATTTAATATTCTGATGTGCCTGCAAATTAAGTATGTGAAGTTTCATGAATCTTATCAAAATTTATTAATTTCCTCTTCTAGGTTTTGAAAAATAGCATAGAAAAAAAAGCAAAAACGTAGTGACTTTTCCCCAGTATAGGAAAGTTAGGTTCAAAGCTAAAGGCCTAATAAAAAAAATAAAACCCCCAAACTTTCTGGGAGAGTTTCAAGTTATTTCAATGAGCTTTGGATTCACTCCTCAGTGGTACCAACAATGTAGGCAAAATTTAATTTTACTGTCGTATAGACTTCTGAGGGAAGAACAGAATGGAGGCTGGGCTTTGAGGAGGCTAAAGATGTTAGGGGAAGAGGAAGTTCATTTACTGGGGATCTGAAAGCAGACATTAGTCAGTAGGGCTTCAGAGGGAGAATTTTAGAAGGTTGTAGGTGGAGATGAAGACTTATGGAGTCAGTAGAGCTCTGGAGAATCTGAGGTCTGAGAAATCGTAGCATTCAATTTGAGAAGTCCTAGCAAGTCACCTCCACAGTGTGAAGGTGAGCTTTGGAGGGGAGCTTAGTCATGTAAGAGCAATGAGTGCTCTGAACAAGTTAGTTAGGGAAAAGGGACTGGAAATACTCAATAGGTTTTTCATGGTATGCATGTTTGTTGAGCCTGTGGTTGGTGGCTGGGCAGGTATATGGTTCTGTTTGTCCCTTTCAGCCTTTCTGGGGATCCTTCTTTTTCCTTCCAAGCAGAAGCTGCTATTCAACCTTTTGAGTCTTCCTTTTGAAGAAGGCAAGGTACAAAGACTTTCCTGTGTGTGTGAGATTAAGACCAGAACCAGGTCTGGGAAAGTACTGTGTAAGAATTCAGAAATGAATTGTACTCATTAGAGCAGGGTTTTCTTCTCCTTCCAGGAACATCTGCTGCTACTGAGGGGAACAGGCTGCGATAAACACTATGCCATTCACTCTCCTGCGCAGCAATGGCAGGAGCAGTGGGCTGTGAAAGCAGAAGCGGGTCAGACTAGGGCTCTTTTAGACACAAACAAGGTAAGCAGTATGTCTCTGCAGGCTGTGCCTACTTTGTTGCTTGAGTCTTCTGGGCATGTGAGCAACATAGGAAAGTTTGTAAGCTGTTCCTAGCAAGTGTGGAGTTCTCATTTAAGCTAACGGTTGGTTGGCAGTCATATATATATACATATATATACATACATATAAACAATCAGGATAGAACTGAAAACGTACGTAGCAAATGTTGACTTCCAGGCATATATATTTCTTTTTAAAGTAGTATCTAAGAAAAAACCCACTATAACCACTTTGTGAACCAGCAAACACAGATCCAAGCAGTGGCCATAGGAGCTGTAGATGCTTGCTGAGTAGCCAACATTTATATTTCAAAAAGCCAGTGTACATTTGAAAAAGTTCACTGCACATTCATGTGTCACTGCATGTTTTTATGGCCCTGCTGTGCATGCAGAATTGTTTGTTTTCTTCAAATAGAAAATAGCATGAACCTGACCAGCACTACATAATAGCACAGACTCCTCTTCTAACATCTGTTTCCTTTCATACTGTAATAGACAAACAGCTAAACATTCAGTGGCTTAATTTCTTTTGCTTTTTGTAAATCTGAGGCATTCAGATGCTTATCAGATCCTGACGGGCTTGCTGTTTTTACTTAGGGAAAATCACTACTGACTTTGAAGCCCATATCAGCTTTGTTTAGCTAATGAGCATTGACTGGAGAATTTGGCCCTAAAATCCTTTTATAGATAAATCATCTGGAGTCCCACATAAGCAAACTGACTACTTGTTTCCAGTATTTTCAGGGTTTCCTAGCATCAGGGGCATCACAGAAGTGAAAGACCTTTCTCACAATCCTTCAGTTTCAAATTGGGAATTTAAAATAGAGGTTTATATAAAATGCAATTTTCCTGGCAGGAAAGTGAAGTAAGTTCAACAACTTTATACCAAATAACACTCCCACAGAAACAGATAGCAGCAGTGTCAGACTTCAG
>NW_009631537.1:21163-86104 GCF_000690535.1 Cariama cristata | reverse complement strand
AGGAATGACAAAGAACACTAGGAAACAGAACTCTGTGACCAGACCTTTGAGGACTTACATCTGCAAAACATTATATAGCATGTGGGCAGCTACACAGGTGTTATAAAACTGCTGGTGTTGAGGGACTATTTGATTAGCTAATTACCCTTATAAAGGGACAACTTAATCTGTGTGAAACTCCCCCAGCTGAAAACTCATTTTGTCATTCTATTTTCACCTTTTCTCTCCACAAATTGCAGTTAAAAATAATTGGAAATTTAGAAGGAAAGAAAGAAAAAGAGAATCTAATTTGTCAATAAAAAAAAAATCAACTTTTAAAATTCTTCCCTGGTGGTCTGGTATTATTAAATATTCTCCTTGATTTTTTTTATCTTGGTTTATTGGAGGGAGAAAAACAATTATCTGTAAACGTAATTTTTAATGCATGGTAATAAAAATAAATGGTACAGCTCTGCTGCTACTCACCTAAATCTTCTTCCCTGGTGGTCTAGTGGTATTAAATAATCTGTTCCACATGTATTCATCATTTGCTGACAGGAAAAGGAAAACTTTTTACATTTTATTGTCCACAAAACAAACACAGTGTTAGTTAATCAGGTGGGGAAGACTTTTCTGGGGGTCACTCAAGAAACAAAAGAAACCTTTTACTTTCCCAGTTGGTGTAATTTTAGTTCTCCTAATTTACATGACAATTAGCATGAAACTAGAAGGACAGAAATTATTTCCAGGATGGCCTTTGTGTTCAATTCTGGTTTGGCCAGATAATATTTGTTATGGTTTTGTTCTTTTCTGCAACAAATTAGCTAAAGTAATGAGCGTTTGCCACAAATTATCTCATCACTGATGAGTCATTCCTTTGCTTTAGGATGTTTACTCTCTGTTTACACTCATACGTAATATTTTTTTATGTAAATCTCACAGTTCTTTACTAAATTAGATCAGCAAACATTATCCTTCCTATTTCAAAGACTGATAAACTGATAGGTGGTGGTGTGCAGTGTGGACTTGCCTGCAGCTGTGTGGCAGTTCCATGACAAGAGAGGAAGATAGAACCCCCGTCTCCGGGTTTTTTCCCCATCTTCCAGACCTCTAGTATCTTCTACTTCAAAAGACATGAAGATTTTATTTTCCAAATGCCCTTAAAGAAAATAAGCTTTTGGCAATGGAAGTGCAGCCCTCATAAACTCTTACTCATCTGCTTTTCTGGTATTTGTGCAGTTTTTAAAAACAATGCTGAACAAATTTTCTCTTGAGTAGTTTTGAACAGTGTGATGTCATGATGTGTTTACTCTCCTCTCTGAGAAGAGAGACCAAAAAAATAGTGACTTGTTGGACAGGGTATTATATGTATTAATACTGAATTTTGAAAATACAACATTTCTGCACTGCTATAATTTTGGTTTTGGCATAAAGTTAGTAACATATTTTAAAGATTTATCTGTGCTAAATGATGATTCTTTTCATTTTATAAAACAATATATATGATTTACTTATTAAATACAAGCAGATATTATTAACATATAAATCTCAAGTATTATACTGGGTATATACTTCATATGGCACATTTGGGATGTTGACAGAAACGACTTCATTTCCTTTGGGTTGCTTTACTTTGTTACAGTTTGGACATTGAAAACAGCAGTGGGTAGAAAATACATACTGGATCATTTTTAGAAAAGCTAGTGCAGGGACTGTTTTTTTCTAAAAAGCCTGTAAATAACAAGAGCATAATAGACTACCACGAAATGTAATTTTGATCTCATTATACTGTGAAGGCTTGATAACTGAAGAGAGGTAAACCACCAGAGAGGAATAGATTCCCTATCACAATGACGTTAGAAGTAAAAAATTGTTCCAAAGGGTTCACAGCCCGTTCTTGGGAAGTACAAATACTTTTGCCTTAAAATAAGAAGATATGTACATTTGTTTTTAAACATGAATTGCTTTCATCTCAGAGGTATAAAATAATTAACTTAAACTCTGATAAAATCTGTAGTTTGTAATTGAAAACATGTGCATTGTGGGACCAGTGGAATGTTTCCAGCCGAGCTGTGTGTGGCAGAAAGGAATCTCTACAGAGCTCAAAGCATTCCTGGTTTTATGGTAAATGTCTCTCTCTCCTCACTGAATTCTTATTAATCAGTTTTATTTACATGGCGTTGTAGTGATCTACTGAAGAGTAAAATGCTTTAAAAACATTTTGAAAGAGACATAAGAGCACTTGAGGGAGTATAATTTAGCAGCAAGTTCCATTATAAACCACATTCAGTGATAAGGCTTTAAAAAAACCCAAACTTTTTATGTAGGTAGATATGTATGTATGTATGTATTTATTTTCTACTGATGTTGTTGGAGTGACTTCTTGGGAAACTCCCTTATAGTGGAGTGATGAATGACCTGTGTGGCAATGATAAGGACATATTTTATTAGGACATAATGTTTGTTCACGTTAACTACTGTGAATATATTATAAAAACTTTTTCATTAAACAACTGCTGTCTGGGCCAAATAGTTCCCAGGGATACACAAACTAGAGTATTGTCTTAGGGGCAAATGTCACACTGTTAAAAATGAAGATTGAAAAGGAAAACCTAATCTAAAACCATTACTTGTCTCTAGCAAACAGCTTCTTTTTCCCCAAAACATTACTTTTTATTAAATTTTTTTTTAAAAAAAGAAACTGATAGCTTCTAGAGATTGTTAAGCTCTCAGTGACAATCTCTATTGTCATTTCCCAAAAAGCCTGAAGATATTTCATTTATTTCCCTAATCTAGCTATCATCTGTAGCACTATAGAGTTGGTTCAGTTTTAATCCCTGTAGCATTCCTCAGAAGACAATCTTTGTGTAGTTACATAGGAAAAAAGTTCAATCTGGGTTACGAAACCTTCCTAGACCATAAGTAAATATGTGGTAGCCTGCCTGTAGTAACTCCTGAGTTGCTCTGGCTGCTGTGTTGCTGTGGGACTATCAGTAGTCTTATTAGATAGTTCAAAGCAAGCTCAGATATACCTATGTGAATTGCAGACCTACTTTTAAACTGTAATATAGACATGCACTCTGATTTATTTCTAAAATACCATGTACAGTTGTGTTAAGATGGAGAGTCTATGAAAAAAGCATTATCTGATTGTGTAAATGAATACTGGAAAAAATTTAATTATACAATGACACACAGGCTTTGCAGGTACTTAATTAGCCAGAATGCCTTTAAAAAACCACAGTGATAAAAATGGAAATTCTATTCCATAGACTGTCCCCAGAAATCTTTCTGGTAGGGCGGCGACTCTGCAGCACAGATCTCTGTAGCTTAAGTTAATTGAGAAACTAGAAGTAACCATTAGAGGTTACTATTTTCTCAGAGACCCCACCATAACTTGCGGGGAGAAAAGCACTTTGTTAATTGACTGTGTATTACAGCAAAGGAATGCAATGTTTTATTCTCTGTTCTGGATATGTAAGATCCTTTTGGTCCCACTTCTATAAAGCCTTTCTGATTTCAGATGACTCAATTCTCAAATCTGAAATCATCACTCCGGTGTAATAGCTTTCAATATTGGAAGAAGAACGTAAACTACTTCATGCTTTGAAAGAACTTTGAATTATTTATGTTGTGTTTTCTTCTTTTTTTCCCCCTCCTGAGTCAATCTGAGGTAGAAAGTTATCGTAGGACATTCACTCTGAAGCCACTGAAAAGAGCCTTAAGTGTTCAGTGTAAAGCTTTAAGTTTGGCAAAAAGCTCTCAGCTCTGGTAAATGCACAGAGGGATTTCCTAGAATAAAAAAGGTTTTGCTTTCAGGATAAGAATTCATGGCTAAAACTATGAAAAAACAGTGTCCTGAGCCCAAATCTCATTAAATTTTTGTAAAAACCAAAATAGATTCTTCACTACAAACAAACATGCCACCTACCCTTGTGCTAATATCTTCTGAAGAGCCAGGAACTTGCATACTAATTAGAATAAAAAATAGTACTATTCCACTATGAATGGGAATCTAAAGGAAGCTAGTGGCTGTTCAGTTTGAAACAAACAGAAGGGATCCTTTTTCACACAAAAGAAAGTAAGCAGTGGAATTCCTGCCCTCAATGTTTAGGTTTAGTATTGAACCTGCAAAAATTTCGTTATGATTCAAAAAACCATTAGACAAATTTCTGAGAGAAAAATATTAAATACAAATTTACTGCTTTGGCTCAGAAAGTCCCCAAAGTAGAGACTGCTAGGAGGAGAAAGACTATGCTGGAGAAATACCAGTATGTGATATATAATCCTTCCGAAGCATCCTTATTGGCCATAACAGAAGATAGGATGGGGACTAGATAGATTTTGGTGTGGCTGTTCTCCTGTTGATACACTGTTGTAATATCGTTACTTTGACAGCACTAGTCCTTTGTCACAGAGTAATTCTTCTTACAATCGTTAGTCTTTTTGATATTTGCAGTAATATCAAGGACATCAGTCTTTGTAGTTAAAGCTAAGAATCACAATAGTCAGTATTTATGGGCATTGCTCTTATTTCTGTTATTACCTCCTTATGTGACTTGAGGGAATTCTTCAGCTTGTGTGCCGCTGTTTACCTAACTTAAGAAACTATTTTTGAGTTTTCATTAACTGAGTGTTAAGATTCTTGATGAAGTTAAAATAACAGTCAATTTATACTGAAAGGGCTCTACTTAATGATTTTTGTTTATCATTGTGCTCCTTAATTTTCATTTTCATATTTGCATTTATTTCACAAAGTGTAAGTGTTGTGCAAAAACGATGAAGAAGAGTGATACATACCAGCAAAACATCTATCTGGAGGGAAAAAAAAGCATGTTTGGAAGGGGAACTTCAGTTATAAGCTGTAAATTTGAGGAAAGTATAATTAGCATCTGAAAAGCCTTTCAAGCAAAACCAGTTATATGGCATTAACCTAACTATCATTATGCATTATAGCATTACGTTGACATGCCCTTAATCGTATGGAATCAAGACAGTAATACATAAATTATTTATCAAATCTTCATGACTTTTAGTCATCTCAGCATATGATATTATCTTTCTTCAGGGAAATCATAAATCAAAATACGAAGTTTCTTGTATTTTGGATTCTTCTCGAGAGAACAATATACCTGTGGATATCTGGCAAGAGAGGGGTGTTGCTTTATTAGAAACTCTGAAAGGTGGTGGAAACCTTCACAGCCCTTTTATTTCAGGCAGTCTTTGTTTTGAACTCATTGGTGAAGCAGTTTGAGCAGCCTAATTGTGCATGCACGGTATCTTTTCAGTACATAGTTGAATGGGAGCCTTCTGTTCTTTAAACAGTTATCATACGTTAAGTCTTTATCTGTAGCAATGGTAATTTTCCTAAAACAAGCAAGTCTCCTGTCTTTGTGAATATGCTGGAATGCATACTCATCCTCAGAACATGACAAAAATAAAAATATTGTTAAATACACAGAAGCCAGAAAGAAATCTAGATGGATCACGACTTGAAAGAGATATATGAGCTGTGACTCTGAAACGATCCCAGCTTGCAGACCTGTGGGTAGGAAAGCTTACAGTGCCAGTATCGCACTCTGGCCCATTCCAGATCTAGAGGCAGGAGACATAAAAGACATAACCTGTATCATAGCCCTGTGAGACCTATTAGTCCTACCCTACAGGCTTTCCGTTCTTGTGCTGCTGGAGCTGTTGTCATAAGAGCCCTGTAGCTTCAAAGGATTCAAAGCAGCCCTTCTACCTAGAGTAAATGGGTAAGACCTTAGTCTTAATAGTGGGAGAACACGGTGAGAATAGTCGTTGGAAAGTGACATTCAAGTCATGACATTGACTAGTTATGTCCAAGGGTAGCATTATCTATCAGGTTGCTGTCTGGACTTGGAAGAAAGGACTGTGTCTGGGAGGTGCATTCCTGAGAAAGAATGGAAGCTCTTCCCTGTGTAAGGATTATATTCAGCAGTTGTAATTAATAAAACAAATTAACTGACATCATCAGCACAACTTGACGTGATTTTCTTAAGCCATAACATAGGTTCAAAATTGAACCTATCAAATATCGTTTTGCATTATCTAGATACAAATCAACAAAAATAGGTTCACTATACAAGTGCTTTGAAAACTCGGTACACAAAAGCAAATATCCTTCCCTTTCTGTTATTATTTGCTTTGTTCAGTTCCAGCACAGTGGAATTGTTAACTCATCTCTTGGGCTGCTCTTCCATAAGGTAATAAATGTAGCACGTAGTCCTTCTGAGTCTTTCCTAAAACACCAAAATATTCAAGAATACCATCAAAATTGTGTAACACCTTTGATGCTGTTTCTGGAGGAACTGCTGAGATTTCTATTTCTTGCCTTCTCTGTGAAACACTAGTACAACAGCCTCAGAGAAATGCACAACCTGTGCTGTAACAATAATGAGACAGGCTCTTGTCCTCAGAAAAGCAGAAGATCATCCTTTTCATGTAGAATAGATAATACAGTCTGAAATAGAACTGATTGCCTCTTGTTACTAAATATTAGTAAATTAGTATTAGTATCAATAATTAGTATTAGTACTAATTAGTATTAGTATTAATATTTACTAAATATTAGTAAATGTAGTTCCACATTTTTTGTTATGTGAGAGTCAAGTGAATACAAATGAATACAAATGGAGATATTGACAAGAGGATTAGCTGGCTAAGGAAGTGTCGAAAGTACACAATAGCTTTGGGCAAATGGAAGGTCATTTTGTATGGTCATAAGGTCCTAAAATATCCCAAGATGCATATCAAAAAAGAAGGATTTAACTGGTGGGTTGGAAAATGAGCACAGTAATACAGCTCAGCACAGAGAAGTCTTCCCAGAGAGGGCAGGGTTGTTGTTCCTTTGTAATCTACTGGCCATCAGCTTCTTCCAGTGCGGAGAGTGAGGACTATGGCAGTAGTTAGCTGTTTCCAGGTGTGCATTTGTCTCTGTAGCTGCAGGTCATGTATAGCTCCATAGCTACCCAGGAGAGCTGCTTTTTCAGTGGCCTCTAGCCTTTGTTATCCTTCCGCTTAGCACAAGAGTTGCACTGTGACATTGCACTTCCACACAGGTAAACAAGGTGTTTTACTTGAGAGGAAGAGGTGGATATGGATACATTTTATGTGCAGTGTATCAGCTATGCTGAGCTATGTCAAACACAGGGTTAATTAGGTAGATGGCAACAGAAGAATGAATAGATTTTCTGAATAGTTTCTCTCTCCACCTTTTTTCTGCTTCCCTCATCTGCGCCTTTATCACATTAAAGTGTATCAAAATGCTAGCTGCTCATTAAAGAGCGAGTATGCCTGTAGCAGTCTATAAACTAAGGCCAGAGTTTCAGAAGTGCTGAGAGCCTAGCAGCTCCAGCTGATATCCACAGGAATTCCAGGTGCTCTGCACATCCGAAAATTCAGGGCTCAGTTTTTTACCAGCAATCTGTCTTAAGTGTGTCTGTATGTGTACTTGGGGAAAAGTATTAAAAATGCCAAAGCACGCACTCACGTGCAAATGAAGGACACGAATATTTTCATTACATTTTCATATGTATGCTTGAGATAAAACTTTTAGAATGTCAGAGTGAAAATAAAATCCTTCATATTATTTGCAATTACTTGCAATATATTGAACATATATCAGAATGGATCTACTGGTTTACGGAGGGGTAGCCCATGTAAACCTAAAGTCATGTCCTGGGGACAGACCCTTGCAATGTGGAGAGCCTCACTGTGTGCTCAGGCACTGGTTGACATAGTTCTCTTTGAAGGAGTGAAGTTTATAGAGACAATACAGACATACGGGCATGAGATTTCAGCACTTGCAAAGGACATCAAAGGTAATTGTGTTTTGAATGTAAAAAATTAGAAAGTGCTGTGAATGGTGAACTGAGGGTCAGGTGTTAGCAGCTTTTTATGGGCATCCAAAATTACTGGTGATATTTTTGGTAAATGATAGCTATTTCCCACTTCTTTATTCTCCTTTCAGGAAAATGAGAAAATAGTACCACACAAAATAATAGTACTGCCTCATTTCACAGATTTTGGCTTTGTTCTTGCTTTTTAAGAAAAACGCATTTATATTCTATTGAGGAACTCTAGAGAGGCCCACATAGAACTGGAAAATTTTGTATTGGGGGCCACATGTTCTGTGTTTCTCGTATAGAGAAAAAAACTGCGTATGTATTCATTTGCCAAATGAGGCGGGGATCTGTGGAAAAATACTGCATGCAGTCATCTCATTAAAAGCTTCATCACAGACTATGTGGAGCTTTCTACTAAACTTTGACTGTCTGGTTTGCTAATTTAGCATCAGTTTTTTGTAGCTGTGTGTCTCTGCATTAACCATCACAGGATCATCAGCGAGCTTAGTGGAACTGTCCTTGCAGGAAGACTGTACCGGCATGGATATCACAGGGTTGTGGTAATAGAGATATTGTTGCTTAATATAGTAACAGCCCTTGCTTTGCCTTCTGAATTGCATACGCAATATTTTTGTAAGTGCTAAGCTCATTCAGATTTAAAAACAACCCCTCCCACCCAAACCTAAACAGAATTAACACTGATTTTGTTTCAGCCAATGCATTTATTTATGAAAGAAGCAAGTCTGTTACTTAAGCAAGCCCCTGGGTGTGTTTACAAATACCAAACAACACAATTAATCATTTTTGCTGTATTACACTGCTAGCCATTGGCTGTGCAAAGGATATGCCCTGCGTTTTTCAAATATTATAAGAGAAGTGCTAACATTAAGGGCAAAATCTCTAACAAACAAACACTAAAACCCTCTGCTAGGGACAAAAAAAAAGCTCATTTTCATAAATTTAAAAATAACACAACCTTTAACAATGATGAACTTTCTGGAAAAAAACCTTGACTTATGACAGATCCCATTGTGGTTTTTTTTTTAATTGTCCTCTGAGCCGTTGGACAGTGTTGGAGACAAATAAAGGCCTCGAGATATTGCTGGACTGGCAAGTGTTCTGTCCCTTTAAGAGTCTAAGCTTGATTGTCACGATGAGTCTGCATGCTTCAGAGTGACAACAGTTTAAGTCTGATTTTAAAAAAATGATTGAAAAAATAGGGCTTCCTTCTACAGCAAGCTTTCTAGATACTGAAATGGAATCTGTGTTCCCCATCTCATCTGCTGCTGTGTCCTACAAATTTCTCAGTTTCTTAAATAATTTTTTAAAGTGCTATGAATAGATGCCAGTAGGGTGCAATTTTAATAAAGATAAATTAGATGGAACTGTAGGTTAAAAAGTTCTAAAGAAAGAAAAATAAACAGAAGCATGAATGGTAAAAGGAGAAGAAATACCAAATGAATAATAAAATATTTAGTGCTTTTCCATTAACTGTTCGGACGATTAGTATACTAGTATATTATATCATAAAAATCATGTCTATTAATTTTTTGCAGTCATTATCTTGACTGTGATTTACTCCTCTCAAATCATTAACAATGCTATTAAAAAGGTGGATGTAGATGAACGTTCTGGGTAGTGTGCAGGAAAATAATAGGATTGTGGCTGAGGGTCAAGAATGAAGCTGAAAACCAACAGATTTTAGAGGACAGAGGCAGGGGACTGGACGGAAACAGACACCTGAAAGGAAATGAAATGAGGAGGAAGGAATACAGCAAAAACCGTGATCTGACTCTGTCCAGTTCCTTACGGTAGCTGAAGTGCTTTTCTGGTAAGATTCCTTGTCTCTTCCCCAAAATGCTGCAGTTTAAGATTAATCCTGAACACACCTTTGTTTCATGAAAGGCACAGCCTTTTGGAATCACACAGCTCTTCTTCACAATGGAAATCTGTGTGTACATCATGAAGAAGATAAATATGTGTGTGAAGAAGAGTCCCCTGGGTCTTTTCTGAAGCAATGAAGCATCCTTGTTTCAGGTTACAATGGCAGCTTGAGGGCAGCATTTCCATCCAGAAGAAAATGGCTGTGACTTCATAAATAGAGGCCTTCCTGGGAAATGAGATAAAGCGCATAACCAGGAATGTGTTAACCAAAGAGAGAAGAGAAACATCAGCAAAATGAAAATGAACGGCTGACACATAGTTGGGAAAAAGTTACCAGTGGGAATTTCTTTGTCTGAATGGATGTTTTGTTGTATAAACAGATGTGGTTTTATCATGATATTAGTTGCTAGTATTAATTAAAATTGTAATCAAATTTCCCTGGTGCTTTTCAAACCTGAAAATGACAGTCCTTCACACAGCTGTAAGGACTCACTGAGTCAGAGTTTTGCGTTAATGTTCAAACCTTATGCTCAGGTACCAGCTAATTAGATCATGCATTTAAAGCGAGATCATTCTTTCTGCATTTTTTTCTTTACAGTTTTGTGTAGAAAGGTTGGGCTGCTACAAAAGAGGTAGTTGCAATGCTTTGTGACTGACAAAGCATGTTCTACTACCAAGTCCGCAATAGGTTTTGCATGTCCAGTGCCTTTTTATAAACACAGACTCTGGGCAACTGTCAGCTGGTGGGAGAAAGAGATGCTAGCCAGCCTAGCAGGGGGATGCTAACTACCTTAACTCTGTGAAACAAGATGGCTGAAGGTTGTGGTCTGCAGCATGGCTGTGTGATGAACTCTCCAGTGTTTGCCTCTTGCCTCCCCCCACCCTTCTTGACTGATACCAACAGCAGCAGCAGCAATGTGCATGCTTACATCCATTTTATTACACCTACTGGCCCAGGCCTAACCACTGGGCATACCAGGGAGAGTGTTATCTGTGCCTCTGTCCATCAGATACCTAGGGAAGTTCATGGGTTTTCAAATCTAGCAATTATTCTACACCTTTGCAAGGAGGGAAAGAAACAGGATGATACTTTTAATAGTAATTAAAAACCAAGGATAAGTTGTGAATATGAGCTGCAGCTGCTGTTTGCAAGAGCTCCTCATACTGCCTCAGCTCCCGATTCTGGACACTTAGAGACCCTTCTATTGTTTCACGTCCCAATTTCTGAGTGGAAGTCCAGCAGGACTTTACCCAAGCCAGCAAATATTCCCTAGAGGAAGAATGGACTCTTGAGTCCACAGTAAGGGAGAAAGAAATCTGGAGAGTGAAGAGTGACTAATAACTGTAGGTGCATGAGGAGACACATTTTCTCAGTATATGGTTGGGTTTTTGTTTGGTTGGTTTTGAGATGTGCAGGTTTCATCTCATTACTTGTTTCTCAGGTCAGGCTCATGCCTCTCTTCACACATATCTGAAGGAATGAAGGTGAAGGCCTTAAATAGTTGATTTTCTCACATTTCCATGCACTTGGGTATGTGCTTTCGGTAATTTCTTTGGGAAATGTTAAGTGGCTTATTCCTCTGCATTCTGAGTTACAGTGTACTTATCTCTTCAGAAGAAAAAAAAGCCTGACTGCCTATTTATTATTCATTTTAATGACAAGCAAAATTATGATGAAATTATGATACATCTTTTTGGTACTATTTCACAGGTGTGAATATGTTTAGATAGCATAACCTGACATAATGAGAGGGAACTTTTACAAAATTTTTCACCTCCACAGAGGTAAATCATAATTTGAACATAAGCACCATGATATAATGTCATCCATCAGCTGCTTCCCAGAATGCTGCAAAAGAGTCAGTCACTTCCTTAAAGGTCTTTGTATAGTGGCAGTTTAGAGAGCTACATATTTAACTGGGTCAACTGACCCTGAACATGCTCAGTTAAGTCGCACCACCAAATGAAGTAATGACTGTCTGGATTAAAAGATCTCCAGAGAAACACTTTTTGATTTTTAGAATGAATGAAAGAGATATTAATAAATACGTGCTTTGTAATTTAGAGTTTTTTATGTTTTGACTGTTTTTTATATGTTGAAGGTACATTAATCCACAGTTGTCCCTCATTCCCAATTGCTTTCATAATGAAATAGGGTAAAGGAGTGAGTGCAAATATGAAGAAAAGGGGCAAGAAAAGAATTAATAAATGCCATACAAAAGTCAATCTAACTTCCTTTGAACTTGACATTCAATATCTGCTCTCAAAGAGCCTTGCTTTCTATCTTCTTATTCTTCCATGCTTCAACTGCTGTTTTTATGTAAATAAATTAGTGAAGGGGCAGCTTAAACATGTTCTCATGAATGTGAGTCATTGTTTCAGCACCTTCTGCCACAAAGACTTCTGCTGATTCCTTATTACCAACTCACTTGATTTCTCTTTCTGTAGCCTAGCATCTCCCTTATCTATCTCCTGGCCTTCTGCTGAGTCCTTCCTTTTGCTGTCCACCTCCTCCTTAGCGTGCTGATGTGAAGTCCAAACTAGTAACCCTGAACCCCTTTAGTACTGTTGTACAGCACTGTTTATTAGCCATCAGTGCAACTATCTGCCATTAATTTATCTAATTAATGTTGGATTCATATATATTTGTGAGTTCTACAGTTTAATTATGGACTCCGTAATAAAAGTACTTTCTTTGTTTTATATCTGCTAGCTGATTATTCCTTGAGAATTTTGGGAATTTTCTGTAATCTGTTCTCAGTTGAATGCACATTCTATGTGGTACCAAAATCTGTCTGAAACAAGGCAATTATAAGCTTGTCCATTTATGTGCCTGTTTCTCTGTCAAAGTTGAGAAAATCATAGTCTTTCTTTCATTAGCTGAGATGGCGATAATACACAGCATCCTTGCAAGCAAAAAGACCCCTTTTGGGAATGAACAACCTTCAGAAACATTCTCGGTATCTCATGTATCAGCCTCATTTCTGCTTCCACTGAAGTCAAAAGCAATTTTCTATACATGATATATTTTGTTCTATTAAAAGCAATACAATATTTGGAAAATCTCCATTACAGAACAATTATAGTACTATTTACTACGTGCATAATGTCCTAAGTTGTCTTTGATTCTGTCTTTCATATGCTGTCATACCCAAACATAGTCTGACCTATACCCTATGAACATGAGTAGTTCTGCTAAAATCTGTTAGAATCTTTGCTTAAGTGGATCTTCTTAGATAGCAGACACTGTACAAATATATGTATATATTTGCACATTTTATTAGTTGCATAAGAAATATGGGGTAAAGGGAAATTTCTGAATGTCAGTAAGTTATTTTAACTGTTTATCTGTGACACTTGTTCTATTAGCTCTTCTTGTACACTACAATAGCACTCATAGATGCTGAGTTAATAGTGGCAGCTTTATGTCAACTTTCATAATCTGAATTATGTCTTGTAATTATGAATGTATTCTGAATAAGCCACAGATAAAAATCTGTTCTGTTAATACAAAAATCCAGATACTGCTCCAAAGAGATTGAAATGAAGACCTGACAATAGTGAAATAGCGACTTGACAAAAAAGCAAAGTATGTATAAACAACCAAATAGAAGTCTAAAAGCCTTACTTTAATGATCAGAAGATATGAATAGATAGAAATACCTTTTGGACCTTTCAATGGTCAGGTAACATCAATATTAACTAATGACATTTGCTTGAAAATAATCTTTTAACAACATGTAATAACACTGTTTAGGCTGAGAGGGAGCTCTGAGCTTATTTTAAAGCTCTAACATTACTGAGGTTGGCATGGTGTCATTAAATAATTGCATCCAGCTGATTTCTTTGCAGTAATCCCAGCATTTGTTAAATAATTCAAACCAGAAAACGACAAAATGGTAGAACTCCTTCTTTCCTCCCTTCCCCTAAACATATATTAAGGCTGCCTTTTGCTGGTTCTTGCGTTTATTTTTCCCAAATGCTTGTGATTCTTTCTTAGCATAGAAATTCCACTTAATAAAGTTAGTTTCAGTTTTGCTTGCTTTTTTTTTCCTTTTTTTTTTTTCAGAAAAACTGAGGCATACAATTAAAACATCCTTTTTCATTTATAAACTGGATGTGTACCTTACTGTAAGCATGTCCTTAGTATTATTCTTAGTATTATTGTTGGCATTTGTTGGTCTATTGCTTGTTTTAATTTGTATTTAAATATGTTGCATGTTAGCAAGCCCCACATTTCTTGTTCTCTGCTTTATCTAGAGTCCCATTCAGTTGAACTTCACTGGTGTTTATCCTTAGGATTTTGGCTTGGCCAGAGAGGAGAGTTATCCACAGAATTTATATGCGGACTTCACTGGTGTTTAAAGCTCAGTGACATTCGGAACTAGAAGTTTGATTCTGGTCCACTGCTATTCTTAATTTTACTTTGCTTATTATTGCTACTGTAACAAATGTGTTTCTGATGCCATGATTCGTGTTGTCCCTGATACCATTGACTTTACTCTTAGCTTCTTAGTATGACAAGAATGACCTGAAGCAAGTATCACTTATCTTTTTCAATAGTAAGATTCATTTTAATGGCAATAGACTGAAACTTCACCCAGATCCATGAATTCAGTCTGTTTAGAGTTGGTCAAAGAAATACAACCTCTGCTTAGTTACCGTACAATTGACTTTTTGGGGTGTTTGTTTTTTTTTTTTACATATTTGTGTTTTAAAAAAAGAGTAATTCCTGTGATGCATTTTAACATGTATCACCCATGCAGTGAAGGTTATTATAAGCGTATGTCTTGTCAGGTACGCATACCACAAAGTGTAGCGTGTCTTCATAGGGAGACTATGCTAAAAGATAGGGCAATTAAATGAAGAACATTGGAAAAAAGTGTAAGGACATGACAATAAAAGGAGGAAAATGTTTTCTGGAGGCCAGCAGCACTGCTACTAATAGCAATCATACTGTAATACTTCAATACATTTTATTTTAAATATGAGATTTAGTTTTATTTGGTTGTAGCATAAATCCTTGGACAGTAATTGTTAGATTTAAGAGACCGCAGTATGTTGGTCTTTCATAATGAAACAGAGAGAGTATGGGTAGCTGTTAGTTTAAGGAAGAATTGATATTTTGACTGCTTTCTAGGTTTTGTCAGTTTGAAGGTGATTCTGAATAAAGTAAAGTACCTTTTCTTATTTGTGGAGTGGCCTGTTCTCTTCTGGGTATTATATTCCAGGAAAGATTCACTGGGTGCATTCCTTAAACATGACCGTGCATAAAGCATGTGCAGATCAAGGGAAAATAAATTGCTTCAGACTAATAAGTTAGATCTATGTCTTTACTGTTGTTAGGAATAAATCTTCCTGTGTATAAGGCTAAGCAACTTCTTGTGATCAGAACAAATGGTTCTGGAGAGTTGGTTATGAATATGAAGCTAGGAAATACCCGTTTACATTCTGTTAATTTAGTAGGAAATGCACACCACTGTTTTCCATGTATAAAAATATCTAAAATGTATTTTGTTTAGTGAATTGGACATCACACAGGTGAGTGTTTTCTGTCTCTATACATTTTCATGTCTTGTCATTAAAGCTGTCTGTTTGGGTTTCTCAGGAGACACAGGTTTAGGTCCAAGCTTCCATTATATTTAGGCTCTTAAATGATGTTTCTCATCGTAGTTCTAGGTTAAGAAGATCATGAAGGAATGTGACTAGTATCTGTCACACGTTGGTCATTCTCTCATCCTCTCCGCAGGCAAGAAGCACGTGCAATGGAATGTCTTGGTTTGCTAGCAATTTAAGTTTTTGTTTTAAAATTCACAAGTCAGTATGGGTTTATTTTAGAGACAGGAACGTCAAAGAAATGTGCCTTGCACTGGGAATGGAACAGCACGAGCTTTGCAGCAGTCTTTATTCCTTGTGGGAGTTCAGTCCATGCATTTGGATGAGCTGAGGAAGATCCATGTTCTGTAGGCAAACAATCATTTGTTGTTGAGAGTTCCATTGTTTTAGAGGAGTGTAACAGTTAACAGCCTTCCACTGAGAGCTTGAGGTGTTTTTCTTATATTCTCTGGGTCCAGACTGTTGAGGAAATAAGGATTTGAGATGGCTCTGAATGAGCTACCTCAGAGCCTTTGGAACAAAAAGAACTTCTGAACGTGATTTGAAATTCAGTTGAAAACAGAAAGCAGCTTTGGTATGCTTGTACTTACAGTAGGCTGAGGGAATTCTGTTACAGACTTCCTTTGTGACCTTTGGCTATGTGGTATCTGGGCCTGCAGATAGCCATATGCATGCACGTTCCCTGAAAGTACCACGCTTAGAATGTGGTGCTTCACTCCTGACCAGCCCCTGGCCTAACATTCACACAGAAGGGGCAATTTTCATGGCCAGAGGAGAGAATTTTATATGTAAATACAAAAAATATTTTGGTTTGTATTCTTAAGTACTTGTAGTTGTCTGTTGATACCATTCTGACTCATCCTGTCTAGTTGTAGTGTGGTGTTAAAGAATGAAAAGTTTTACAGCATGATGGGAAATAACATTGAAGAGTGCACTACTGTACTCATTGTGGAAATTATGTCTATAAAATTGCAATCCAACCTTGTAAATTATTGTAGGATGACTCATAAGTGGTGATAAGTTGTTATAACAAGTCTTTGGTGAGTTGGTATTTGCAGATCAGGTCCCTAATTAGTGGAAGATCCAGAAAGTGTGCTCACATAGAGGCAGTTTCTGGAAAAATTTGAAGTCAGAAGGAAAGAATTTCTGGCACTTGCATGATTACAAGATCAGGTCTATAATGACTACAGTAAGAGAGTACTGCTTTTATTTGTTTTTACTATGTGTAAAATACTTCTAGTAAATTTAAATTTTACAAATTTTTTCTTTGTATCATAAACAAAGGAGTGGAAGGTACTGTCCTTGTGCTAATTAAAGATTCTCCCATCTATACAGTGTCTCCATCAGCTAAGTAAGAGCATTTATGTACTGCTTGTTTCAGGATGACAGAATCTGCTGCACATAAAGTAGCTCATTTGGAAACTTTTCCCTCCGAAATGATTCTTGGTGTGTTAGATAACGACTTAATAGCTATCCAAAAGAGAGAAAGAAAAACAGAAATATCTGTCAAGAACAGACTATGTATCTATCTGTGTGTATAGATCTCCAACTCTGTAACATAATGCAAATGGGATTTTAACCAAAAATCATTTATTGTGGAGTGGAAATGGAGTATTAAAATATTAGTACAGTTCACCCACTATATAAATGAAAACCTGATATTTACAAAAGTAATGTTTTCTAAGGAATTTCAAAATGCAAAGAACATCTGGTCTAAGAATGAAATAGAAATGTGTTCTACTATTATGAGAGTAAAGAACTGCGAACATACCGGCAGCTCAGTGATTCTTTCTGTGGCTGATATTGTTCAAAAGTGTTCACAGATGCCCAAACTTTTGATCCTGGAAACATCCATGAACTGTATTTTTCTCATAGGAGTAGATTTATAGATGTTAATGGGGCTACTTACATGAGTAAGACAAGTGTTTGAATAATTTTTAAGGAATCTTTGCCTAGATATTAATGTATAATATGAGCTATTAACTAATTAATGTGCACTTGTGAATGGTGAAATGCTCCTGCAGATGCTTAAGACAGTCTCATAAATGTGCTAACACTAATCATGCAGTAATGCTACTAATATACTTAGTTGTCTTCAGATTTGGGCCATGGTCTTCAATATAGTGGTAATTTAATAAAATTTTATTTTAGGCTTGTGACAGTTTAATGTTTAAACCAATCAATGTTTAAAAAGTACTCTTTTAAGAGTGTCTATTTCGCTGTGCTCTCTGGGAGAAAGAAAGCACAATGGAAGGAAAACACATCTATAGAAGCAGCTTAGTAAGATCTTTCATAAATATTCAAGTGTGTAGGTTTCAGCTGCTAGTTTCATTGCCAAAAGGCTAAGGTGAAATCTATGAAGTGCTCATTGGTGAAAATGTTACAGACCCAGAGTTCTCTTGCAGATCCTTTTTATTGTACTACAGATCCACCTGGTAGGCAATATATGCTAACATGCACGTGTGAACATGACACTTCATTCGAAATTGGTGCTCAGCATGACTGTGTGCCTTATGCTATTTTGCCTGTCTGATGTTTATTTCTTTGAAATAAAAAAAAAAAATAGTAAGATGGGGCCAAATCCAAAAATATTCCTTGACTGGGCCTGAATAAGGAGGACCTGAGGTATATGGAGATGCTGGATTTAAAGATGGCAACCTTTGAGGCATGTTGACTCACTGAGGAGATTTATACCTGGTTCCTTTGCAGGGAAAAGTATTTATGCAATTTTATATGCATTTGATGTTTTCTTGACCAATCCTGTTCTGTCCTGTATTCCCACTGAAAGGTGTATGAGCTTCTCGCAAATATCCAAGGAGGTCTCATGCATCTATTTGTTCTTTCTGGTGCAAATTCCCATTCGATTTATTTTCTGACACTCTTTTTAATTAACCCCCGGGATCTATGGAAGCTCTACTGCTAGTTTCAATGGGATTATAGCCCTCTATACTCCCCCTCTTACTGCTTGGTAGAGGGGCACCGACGAACTGCATACTAGTTTTCCACAGTGGAATTTCCAACTTCCCCCATATTATTAGGGACATAAAGGAGGATCTTAAAAATTATAATCTAGCCTGAAGCTGTTTTGATCTTCAGAAAATGAGTATGCGTACAACAGGGGCTACTGTTTGTTCCCATCAGCCATTTCTAGTATTCATTTCCCCGTAAGAATTCCTTAGCCCACTGGAACCAAGCGGAAAAGTCAGTATTTTAGAGTTCCCAGATATCTTTTTTTTCTTCTGTGAGTGAAGGATATGATATGCACATGGAAGGTGACTGCATGCAGGGTTCAAGGGGAATCACTGTGATGCAGAAAGACTATCTCATGATTTGGATTAATATAAACACTTAATTAGTAGTATTTAAATATTACTGTGGTGGGTTGACCCTGGCTGGACACCAGGTGCCCACCAAAGCCTCTCTATCACTCCCCTCCTCAGCTGGACAGAGTAGAGAAAATACAATGAAAGGCTCCTGGTCTAGATAAGGACAGGGAGAGACCACTCGCCAGTTACCATCACGGGCAAAACAGACTCAACTTGGGGATTATTACCAATCAAATCAGAGTAGAGTAATGAGAAATAAAAGTTAAATCTTAAAACAACTCCCCACTCTTACCCCCCTACCCTGCAATTCTTCCCAGGCTTAACTTTACACCAGATTTTCTCTACCTCCTCCCCCCTCAGTGATGCAGGAGAATGGGGGTTGGGGTCAGTTCATCACCTGTTGTCTCTGCTGCTACTTCCTTCAGGGGGAGGACTCCTCACCCTCTGCCCCTGCTCCAGCCTGGGGTCCTCCCTGGGCTGCAGGTGGGGATCTGCTCCAGCGTGGGCCTCCATGGGCTGCCGGGGGACAGCCGGCCTCACCGTGGGCTGCACCAGGGGCTGGCAGGGAATCTCTGCTCCGGGCCTGCAGCACCTCCTCCTCCTGCTGCACTCACCTGGGGGCTGCAGGGCTGTTGCTCTCGCGTATTCTCACTCCTCTCTTCGGCTGCAGTAGCAGAGTTTTCTTTTTCCCGTCCTTAACTCTGTTATCCCAGAGGTGCTACCCCGTCACTGATGGGCTCGGCCTTGGCCAGTGGCGGGGGCGGCTTGGGGGGGGGGGGTCCATCAGACACAGAGGAAGCTTCAAGCAGCTTCTCACGGAAGCCACCCCTGTAGCCTCCCCTTGCTACCAAAACCTTGCTACACAAACCCAATACAATTATGTTTTAAATGTGTTGCATTGTACCAGGTGTGCACTAAGTGCATATATGAAAGTGTAAGACAACAGTTTAACAAAAGATTTGAACCTGGAATGGCTCATTGTCACCAAAACATTGGCCTAGACACCTGCATGAAGATCCAGTTCACAATCGTGTTCCTGAAGACAAAACCCTGTCGGAGAAATTTTGCAGCTTGCCATTTGAGTTAGAATTATCCACAACTGGGCTCTCAACAGAGTACGGCAGGAATTTCTTTAGGAATTACTTATATAAAAACAATAAATACAGTACTATGAAACAGACCATATTATATAATACCATGTATTTCTAAATGTCTTAATCGTGTTATAGGCTATTGCCATTGTTACAGATTTCTTACACAGCTGAAAACAAGACTGAAGTTAATGGGAATATTTAGAGTAAGAAGTGCAGAAATGACAAAGTTTGATTTGATTTACACAAGCATAAATGCAAAATGACCCCCTATCTTTAAAGGAATTGTGCTAAATTTACAGAAGGTAACAAACTGGCCCAGAGTAGGCACTTTAGCAATAAAATGCATCCATTTATAGCATGAAAACATGCAGCAGTAAGACATATGAGGAAACTAAGGGAGATTCCGTCTGGCAGGACAACAAATTGCCCTGGGAGAGCCTGCTGTCTAGGCTGGCTTTCACACCACCTGTTTCTGTAAAGAATTTTAAAAGCTCAAACACAAGTGTCACCTATCAAAAATTTGCCAAGGGGAGGAAGAAATAAAATGTATAGTGGCCCAGGCTATTCACTGTAATGCTTAAACCACTGACATCCATGGTATATATAAGCTATAGAATCTGTAGAAAAAAAATCTATGCCTTTTTAGTGTCTAAGTTATAAAGAGTTCCTTTTGCTTATAGTTTCTTTAAAATGAAGTTAATGGCAATCTTCCTTGATATTCATTTTTGGTGGAGACTTTGTGCTCTTTCACCTTGTATAAAGTTCTTCAGAGACAATTTAAAACCTTAGAAAAAGTACGATCATAGTGATGGTACAAAGCGTCGTTACATAGTAAGCTCTTGATCTTTGTTTGACATCACTGCTGGTCCTAGCCTATGCCTGTAATCTTGAAGTCTCATGCACATGGGAGAATTGTAAGCTTACAGAAAAAGGAAAACATTTTTTCATGGAGATCAGAGTCAGATTCTGATTCTAAGATCTTGAAAAATATCCACCTCTCTCTTACTACTATGGATTTAATTTTAAATGATTGTCTTTCTACAGAGATAAATGAAAGTACTGGTAAGAACAGTAATACAGTAGTAGTCTGGCTGGCACTCCACTATTGTTCCGGTAGGTACAACCATCCAGAGCAGACACTTCCAGGATTGATAGCAAAGTTCAGTCGTTCGATATGGCTGGCAATACCAGTCCATCTTTAGTGAAGGGCACTATTAATAGCCAGGTAAAAGCATTCGTGTATTAGAAGATTCCAGTTATGGTCATATTGTGTCAGGAAGATGTCAGTGTTCTATCTCGTCTTGCTACTAATGATTGCTAATATAGTACTTACAGGATAATAGATGAGGAGGGATGGATTACAAAGTTATAAATCAATCAAAGTTTTTGTGATACATTTATATGCTTTTGCGGCTTGTTAAATCATCAAAACCCTCAGATTGATTTTTACTTTAACAATCAGTCCTCTCTACATTTTTTAACATGCAGTCAAGAGTTAAATTTTTGTAACTATAAATATTGAGAAGAGTATTATGACACTAGCAGGAAGATTTATTGCATTCTGATGGCAGAGCTGAAGGGATGTATATACCATACTACTGAAATGTCAAGATGCAAAGGTTGATTCATCAGAAAGAGTTTGTTTTACACAGAGGAAACTCATCTATGTGTTCATCGTAGGAATTCATCTGCACAAATGTTTATACTCACAGATGGTCTGATATCAGGCCACAGAAAGGATAACATTTGAATTTGTATTGAGAATGCTTACAGCATTATCTGTGATGAAGCCACGGCAGTACACAGGTAACTGTCACATCTAAGGCCCTACAGCTACTCAAATATTCATCATGGCTTCTGATAAGCAGTAAATGACCCTCAAAGATTCAGGCTTTCTGTGCACACATTTACCCAAAAGGTGAGATTCCAAGCCAGGAAGTCTTTTAGGGGAAAGAGAGCAATTAAGTCTCCAGGCTACTAGCTTTTAGGTTTACAGGCAACTTTAGTATTTGAATGCCACCCAGTAAGTATATAAAAATTTGACAGTTGAGCTTTTGACAGAAGTTTTGCAATTGAGACATATGTAGACCAGGAACAAGACTAAATCTACCAGACATATCATGTGCAATTAATACAGCTTCCAAAAAGTTTTATTAGGTATATATCTGTTTACTGTGAAAACTGGCCTGTGCAATATTTGCAAAGCACAGCAATTATACACAAGAAGTTATGCTAGTCCACTGAGCTTTGGCTGAGGAAGGAGATTCTGAAAAGTTGGAGGCTGCAGATCATTAGTGGGGAGGTTCTTCGGTGGCTTGTACAAGCCTCCCATGCAGCTCTACATGGTATTTCCATCATTAGCACCATCTAAACCATGCAGGCTCTTGCACTTATGTGGAATGTCTTCAGTGCAGCTGTATGCAGTTGGTAAAGTGCAGCAGCAATCTGAGTTGAGATATGCAGCAGGTGTGTTGTGTTATGTGACTCCGCACAAGTTTGGCCCATTGCAATTGTGCTGTGAATGCTGTAGCTAAACTACTTTTGCTTTAGCTAATCTGGTTTGCTGCTTAAGTGGAACAGGCAAGTAGTATATATGTATGTCCAGTTTATAAGTGCTAAGCTGACTGTATTATTTGCAGTTGTCTGCATGTGTATTTCATCTTAAACCATTTTGATTAGAAAAAACCCCCTTGTATTATGTTAACAGAAATGTATTAAAAGGAATAAAAATAGGCTAATGACAAATATCAAAATATATTTGTGTATAGGGAGTGATTAATTTGGTAAATTTATTTCCAGTGGAGCTCCCCAGGGATTTGGCTTGTTTTGATACTAGTATTTTTATCAAAAAATTAGACAATGCTGAAAAGCATTAATTGCTAAAGTCTGTAGACGAGGCAAACATTAGTGAGTTAGTAAAAATAAAGAAAGAGCACAGTTGTTAAATGGATCTCAGTGACCCAGTGACATGGTCACAGATCAATTACCATGTTATTTCCAATTGCATGTGAGTATCACTATAGATACTTGCTATAATATAGCAAGCTATACTATACCTAGAAGTTAAGAATGTAAGCAGTAATTCTGTCTTAGAAGAATGCAGTACCTTATGAATATTCAGTCCAATATAAGCTCTCAATGATGGAGCTAAAAGAGGCAAAGCATTCCTTGGCTGTATGAGAAGAAAAGTGTCTGTAGAAGTAAAGAAATACAGACAATATTGACTAATAAGACTGTGTAATGTTCTGGAGACTAGCCTTCAAGAGATGGGGCTGGAAGTAACAGAGTTCAAATGCAAGCCATGAAAATTATGCAGGTGCTAGAAAACAAGCCTTATTCTTCCAGGAAAGAAGCATGGAGTTCTACTTACACAACTTCTTAAAGATAAGGTCAAAAAGCACACACATACCCTTCCATGGAAAAAATGTGATAATTAGGCTTTTCTGTCCTGCTGACAAAGCATAACAAGATCAAATGGCTGGAAGCTGTGAGAGTAATTAGATGCAGGAACTGCTTGCCAGGTGAGGTGGAGGACCCACCATTACTTAGATTTTTAGGGAAGGGAGATTAGATCTTCTTTAAAGAAAAAACTCAAAGTAATCCAGCTTCAATGAAAAATTCTAATACTTGTGTGTTAATAGGGACAGGAATGTGGGGATGGCAGTGAAAGTGGATTGCTGGAGATTTCCAGTTATCTTTTCTGTCCTTGGAGTTTGTAAATCTGAGTTTCTCCTTTTTTTTTTTTTTTTTTGCGGGTTGTAGCAGGAACTGAAATGCTTGCATTGCTCTCTCTGAAATGCTTTTGCATTGTTTTGTGACACAGCCAGGTCTGCGTTAAGACAATGGTTTTAAAGAGTTCTCAAGCTTCAGATCTTCAGCCAGTCAAAAAGGTATTTCCCCAGACATCCAATTAAGTATATAGATCCAAGGATTTTGTTTGTTTGCAGCTTCCTCTGAAGGAGGAGAGGCTGACCATAACTAGTCATGGGACACCAGATAATGTGAGCCACCGTTCTGAGTTGTACAGAGAAACCTCGTAGATGCAGCTGACTTGTCTTGTTCACGTACTTGTGTTAGACTGACTGCTGTCTGGGAGGGAATACACCTGCAACCCAGATGGGAAAACCCTCAATAGTGGAGGCTAGAGTTCATTTGCTGAGATCACTTGGGCATATCTCACCTCATCAGTTTTCTGCCAATATTGAAGTTTTGCCTATTGGACTCTTATTTGTGCTCCTCTACCTTCTGCCTCAGCAAGTAATTTAATATCTCAAAGGGGTCAAATATTTTGGTTTAACTAGTAATTTTGGGAATCTATGTGGACCATCTGAATGAAACTTAATGGTTTGTGATTAACAGATGGCCAGCTGGAAGCATCTAATAATTCTTTCTGACTTTGAACTATAAAATTTTGAAATATACAATTTAATGGCTTTTATTTAGGGCTCTTTGCTTAACAGGATTAGAGTTGTGGTTCCATTTTCTCCTTAGGTTGTCTTTAAAGACACTTTTACAACTCTAGTGATTATTGTTCCACTAAATACCTCTCTGGAAAATCCCGCATCCTTCTGCTGGAGACTGTCAGCACTGTTTTTACTTGGTCAGTAAAGACAGATGTCAAAGCTTCCACTAGTCAGAATGAACTGGGGATTGTGCTTTTGCAGACTGGGAGGAAGGGGTGTTGGTACACGTGCACTACAGCAACGTAATATCCTGTGCCAAGGAAAAACTCCTTTGGTCGTTGTATGTCGTCAGTATGAGAATACAAAGGGGTCCAGAGTAATCATAATCATAGAATGGTTTGGGTTTGAAGGGACCTTAAAGACCATCTCGTTCCAACCCCCCTGCCATGGGCAGGGATACCTTCCACCAGACCAGGTCGCTCAAAGCCCCATCCAACATGGCTTTGAACACTTCCAGGGAGGGGGCAACCTCTTCCAGTGCCTCACCACCCTCACGGTGAAGAATTTCTTCCTTATATCTGCCCTTGTCCTATCACTACATACTCTTGTAAAAAGTAGCTTCATCACATTCTGTAGTTTTACTCAGGAGGAGTTAAAAATGTATAGGTTTGAAGAATGAAAACTGAATGAAGATTGTACTGCTTAATCAAAGCTTCATGGCAGCACTGGTTCCTAAAGTACATGTGATATATGCTAGTATGCTCCATTTACTTTGTTACTTTGTTAGAGAGATTCAGAGTTTAACAAGTATTAGTGATGAACCTGGAACTACAATGCATTGAGTTCCTTTAACAAATGCAACAAATGACATAGTCACATTCAGCTTAACTCGGAAAACCAAAGGTGTTTTAGAGCAGGCAAGGCGTGATTCTGGTGACTGCTGAAGCATTCAGTCTGCTGAAGTATGGGGTCCAGCAACATCCAAACATGGATGACGTTTGATGTTCCCTTGCCCTTTGTTTCCTTTTTACTTTCCATTATGAACAAGACTTCACAATAGCTAATGGTAATCCTCTGTGACAGATTTTTTAAATGGATGCTTTTTTTTTTTAACACAAAGATGGAGGAAAAGAGTGAGTGTTACGTGTAATACAGTTTCCGTGTTTATTAGAAAGGTAAAGACAGGGAAAGAAACACTAAGAAATTCAGGCATTTTTCATGAAACTGTTACCCTCAGGTATGAAATTGGCCAGCTGTTATAAACTGGTCCCCTGTTTCTCTATAACATACTGATCTGATTTAATACTAAAAACACAGTTTGGAGACAAAGAGTTCATTCTGCCCAGCCTTCTGAAACCCATCTTCAGATGCTTTTGGTGAATATTTACTGTAATGTATTCTGTTTGCACTACAGTTTGCAGGTTGGATATAATCTTATCTTCCTCACTATATGCATGTGAACAAGGCTATTTGTGCAGAACAGTGTTATCTGTTATTCTTTGAGATTTGTTATTTGCAATGTTACACTTTTTCTCATCTAAAAAGCATGCTAACTATTTCTTATAACCAGGAACGTGATTGCATTTACTAGACACAAGACAAGAATAAAAAGTAGTGTAAAAATTTTTTAAATGATTCATAAAGTCAGATATGTTTAAAGTCTTCTTTGAATACATTACATTATGAATAGTTAATAAATTAGTGAAAGTGCAAATCAGTTTTGCAAAGGGTTTGCAAGGAGGAAAAGAGCTACGTTTGTCATGTTTCCTATAGTGTGACCAATGGTAATGCTAAAATACTTGTCAAGAAAAATCTCCTATTTAGTTGTAGCCTCAAAACCTAAGACCCACAGTCATCCCAAAAACCTGAGGCACAGATTTAGCTGTATTGAGAAAACTCCTAGCAATTAATGTGAAATGAAACCGCTACGTTGGATGGTTTTTCTTGATTGTCCAGCCATTAAATTAACTCTTTAAATGCATTTCTAGTTTTAATTTTTGTTTTGGTAAGGATGTCTGAATTCTTATTGGTGTTAAAGATCAAATACTTAAAAAGAATAATGGGCTGCTTAGGAGAAGGCATTTTGTCACTGATGTTTTCTGAGATTAGAACAGGATTTTCAAACAAACAAAAAAAGTCTAGAAACTGAAAAAAGAAATACTATTTGGATTATTTTTGTTGTTCTCTACCTCTATATCACCGCAATAAACTTCAGCAATAATGCAGATGTTTCATTCTGTACACATACTTTATAGAAAAATGAGAAGACTTCTGGTCAGCAAACAAGATAGGCTTTCCTGAAATGCTTCTCCTTTTCCACTGTTTCCTTGCGTTTTATTGATGAAATATTTTGCAACTTCCTGACTGTGTAATGAAGTTTTTTGGTTTGGTTTTTTTAATTTGATGTACAGAGGAAAAGAAAGCATCACATAAAAAGGGATCGACTAAAAGCAAACTGCTAGCTGAATGACATTTTGGGTTAACACAAAATTCTATTTTCCATTCTGTTCTGGCCAATACTCAGGAAAAGTTACTTTTGCTTTTACCTGGACTTTCTGTCTTTTCTCACCTTATGTTTTTAGCTCCAGACTCCCAATGAGGAATGCACTGTTTTCCAGCTCTTGTACTTTTGTTTAGGCCAAGAGCTTCAGCCGGATCTTTCTGTATTTTGTCCCAGGCATTTGTCCCACTTTCCTTTGACAGAAGAATAGAAAACCACATTTGTAGTATTCCTAAATTAATTATCCTTTTCCAGGCTTAAAATACTGTGACAGATCAACAAAACAGTAGCAGAAAACTAATTCCTTCAAAAAATATGAAAAAAGGAAGTTGTGTAAGATGGTGTAATTAATCTTGCAATAAAAATAATTGTTTACAGTTAAAATTAATGTAACATGCATTCCTCAGCAGATAGTAAATTATGGGTTTTCTCATTAGCATTTGAATTGATTTCCTCTAATTTCTGAGGAACACACAAGCATGTGACTAGATTAAGTTTAATTGGACTACAGCTGGTGCTGATTGTGTGTGGATAGGGTGGGGGGGGTCGGACTGATTTGGCACCTTCCTGCGTTGTGCTTCATTGTCTGTCTCTTCCCGTTCAGCTTTTTCTGTACAGATTATAAGGCACTGTGAGAAATATTAGAGAATTAAAATGGAAAAGAACCCTCTGATTTGTGAACACAGAAAAATGTAGGTGAAGTATTTATAGAAGGTCTGTGGTGTCAGCTAGCGGGCAGGCTGAAAGCGAGGCAAACATCATACTTTAGAGCCAAACTGCTATGCAGTATACGATGCAGATGATACAGACATTATCAGAAGAGCATTTGTGAATCTTAGTACAGCAGTGTAAGGCAGCGCTGACTAGCTCCCTGCTGCTTCCTCACTAGCTGCTGTCACTGCTGTCACAGGAGAAAGTGGACCAAGATCTGTATTATGTTCCAGAGCTCAGTTTAGGGTTTTATCTGAAACCGTGAACTGGAGCAGCTGAGGCAGGAGTGCACATTCTTTCTCACTAACTCTGGTTGCACAGGCAGTAAGTTGTGTCAGATGAGGAGATTTTAAAATTTTGCTGCTAGCGTTACTGGAGTTCCTCTATCAGCCTAGCTAGCCCAGATTTCTTCCTCCAACAATGGCCACTAATACCTGCCTACAGAAGGGCATGAGGTTAGGTCAAACATATAGTGATAATCCCCTCTCTGTTCTTCCAGTCTTCATTGATGTATGGCTCTAGGATTTCATGAAGCAAAGGTAGTATCTTTGTGTTTAATATTCCTGGATGGATTTGCCTTTCATGAAAATATCTAATAGCTTTTAAAATTCATGTTGAATCTTCAGCATTCCCAGTATCCCGTGCCTAATTTTGTTAGTATAACTGTGCATTGGTTAAATTGTTTTCATTTGATACTGTCTAATTCTTGTATTAGAAAAGACCTTTCAACTTCTTCATGCAACTTCCGATTTTTTATAGTTAGGATCATGTCTTTTCAGAGGCAGGGCTTTAAGCTAAAGGGTTCTGCTCTATTTAATCATCTCTGTGCAGAAGTTACTCCAAGCCCCAATTGTCTTTGCTGGTCTTTTCTTTCTGTTTTCAAATTCTCCGACAACTTTTTGAGCTAGAGAAACTGAAGCTGTATTGAGTACTCAAGAGTAGCTCATTCTGGATTCATACAGTGACATAGTGAGGTTTTCTGGTTTTTTTCTCTATTCCTTGATGAAGACTGTAGATTCACAGGGAGTACCATACTATTCAGTGTGACTGAGGGTGACAGAAACAGGACTACTAAATATAGAAAGCTACAGAGGGCTACCTGTTGAAAAAAGCATCATGCAAGTAGTGGATAATTTAGAGACTATGCTTCTTGTCTTCTACTAAGATGTTTCACATACTGAAAAAGGAAACAGTTTAAATTATCTGTAGATGACAAAATAAATTCAGTGGAGGAAGTACTGAACCTGGGGCATATGGTGAGGTTATTAATGGGAAAGAAGAGGCCACAAGGTATAATGAAAAGGCAGATGCTAACAGTGAGCTATTTAATACGATATGCAGATAGAGAGGCAGGCTCACTCACAGTGTAATTCAATTTAGGTCAGCATTTGAGGAAACATGAAGAATGAATTTGGTTCATGCTGTATAATCTTGGTTTTGATTCTCTCAGTCATCTTTTGTCTTCCAGGTGCTTTCCATCACAGCTAGAAATGGAAAAAAATGTTTACTGTTCGTTCATGCTGTACTGAAACACGTAACACATGAGAGGGGAAGTAGAGAGAATGTTTTACAAGTCAAATTTAAATAAAAAATATTTTAACTAATAGGTTCCACGGATGATTTTCCGGAACTGTTTTTCAAATATGCACTGGGAAGGCGGACAAAGATATTTTAAGAATGAGTGGTGGACTAAGAGACTTTATATTCGTGGCATTTCTTTAGACCTTCCTTCCTAAGCAAGGAAATCCGTAGATAGATCGAACCTGGTTAGAATAGGAAGAAAACAGAAAAAGACAATATAGGGGCTAATCTTACCCCAAAAAATCAAGAAAAGAACAAAGAAAGAGTGAAAGATGTCTAGGTTTTGCTTGCATTTGGATTGAGGAGTTGCCTACTGCATGAGTTGTCCCATTTACTCAGCTCTTTCTTTTACATATACATTGCAGAGCATAATTGGAAATGTAACCCTTGCAACTTATGAAATATTTGGTGCTGTCTAGTGGATATTTTTGACAGAAATAAGAACATATACAAAATCATCTGTTCTACCTACTTCATCCCTTTATTTCTGGAAGGTTGATACTAGCTTTTGAAACATGGTCTTAAAAAAGTTTGAGACATTTGCCTGATACATGTGTGAAATAAATAAAAAAAGAAACAATTTTCCTTTCTTGAAATAAATATGCTATGCAGAATTAATTCTCCTATGTGAGAGTTTGGCCAGTAATTATACAGTTGCTTTGAGAAACATATAATGGCTTCTTAAACCTCTGTGAACGCTGAGGAATGTAGTTTAACGTTTCATCTGAAAAATTACAGCTCCCAGCAGTACATTGTATGTTAGCACCATGCTGAGACATCGGCTTACCACTAATTTGGAAAAAAGAATACCCCCTTTTCAGGGACTGACACTGACTCTTCCAGATGGGTTTTTCATGGCGTATTTTCTGCCAAATACTGTTCAGACATTTGCTAGGTATTAGAGGTTTGTGAGATTTAGGAAGGTTAGAACCCTAGATATTCTGGCTACAGACCAATTTCAGGCTGTCTGTTTCTTGGGACCAGAGCTGTTAAAGTACCATCATGTAACAGGGAAAAAGTCTCAATGTTAAGCTTTACATTTCTTAGTTAAATTTAGATATAATTCTCTATTTAATTATATGTAGCAGTGTATTTATGTAAATTATTATTTATTATTTCTATGACAGTAGTGCCTAGAACTGAATTTCATAGACCTCGTACTTACTGTGTTCAGATCCTACAGGCAGAAAAGCTCCAGCTTGCATGTAATGTTTTAAAAGTATTTTTTGAACATTGTGGGTATGGGATTTACTGTGCATGCCAAGGAAGATGGGATTACCAGGCTAGTGATCAGCTGGCAGTGGGATGCCCTTTTTAGAAGTAAAGCAAGATTCAAAATAGGGAAGTAAGCAGCAGTGATGCTTTTGCAATGCTCTCCAGAAAAAGCCAACTGCTGGTACCATGCCTGCGCTAAAAATAAAACGTTCCTTGCTGTTTCACTTAAGCATGAAAAATAATTGTGTCAACCTCAAAAATAAAACAGAACGCTAGAAGAAGCAGTTGAGAAAAAAGGAACATGAGCAGTTAATTGCACGTCTGATCAGACTTGTTCTGCATTGTGCTTTTCTACTTTTTTTGTACCTCTCTTGTCCCATCTCCAGCTATGAGCAAAAAAAATCCTTCCTGTAAAGAACAAATGTCCATCTTATATTTAAGCATTAATTTGGAGAGATGTTATGCACTGTCCAGCTTCTCAGTGTTGAAAAAGCATTGCAGGTTTCTAGGGAACCTTCTGCAATCACAGGCTCTTACGGCCTCCAACCCTCGCCAATTTTTTTTCTTCTGTGCTCAATTTCTATACCTACATCCTTTTGAATTTGAAAGTTTTAGCTAGTCTCAACTAGACTCTTGCTTCATTGACATGCTGTGGTCGAAGTATATCGTACAATTTGACTGCAGCAAGATGCGCTGTGTACCATCTCTAATTGGTTGGGCTGTCAGTACAGGATTTTAGCCTGCCGAGAACTTTCAATCCTCTGCTTTACATGCATTAAATCTCTCACCATCTACAAAATGCCTTCCCTCCCCCCTTTACTTTGTGCTGTAGGAGAGCTATAGTCCATAACCTTTGTTTTCAGTTTTATCATAAATTGAAATCCACGCACACTTAAATTTTCCTAATAAATAAAGTGCTATGTTGTTCTAAAGCTGCCTTTTCACCTCATTACAGCTCAGTGGAGTGGAGAGTGATGTCATGGTTGACCCAGCACCAGCATGCCCATAAATGATACAGTATGTTCCCCCTTTACTTCCTGGCTAAAGCACTGGGAAGGAGCTTAATATGAAATTCATGCCGTGATGACAGATTTAAAAGTTGCTACAGACTGTAACAGACAGCAACTGCATTTTGCAGACATACATGACACATACCACTCTCTTGTATTCTTAAGTGATGACATTTTCAGTTTAAAGAGTTATGCTTCTATGGCGTATTACGGCTGTCTGTCTACAAAATTAGGTGGGAGGAGGGAAGGAAAGGACAGGACAGAGAAAACACTGAACTTGATATAGGGCTCTGCTTGGAGAATATGTTGAATATTAATCAGTGGTTGGAGGGGCGGCACACACCAGTTTTCAAGTAGGCTGCACTTCTGTTCTGTACCTTTTGGGGGATTTCAACTGTTTGGAGGCAGACAAAGCAGTTGTACTTCATCTGGTGAAATGGGCCTCTCGCACTTCTAACAAGGAGACTCTGAACACCCAAACAGAGCTGAATTGTAAAGCTGCACGCAGGAAACTAACATGCCAAACTTGAGACACCCTTCTTTGGCTGGTCTTTCCAAGCAATTAAATAAATAGCCATCATGTGGTCTCTCCAGGGCAATAAAACATGCCACTGAGGAGAATTTACAGGAATGGGCCAGGGAGGGTGTTGGCTGAGAGAGAGCTCTGATGTTCTCCTCTTGCACCTATGTCTGTGCTGGAGAAGCTTCTCATGAAAATAAAGCTCGATTGTAAATATGAGCACTGGTTTATAACCTTGGCATCTTCCTTCACCCTCTGCTGGCTGTCCTTTTCTGCATCTACTCAGTATCATGCCATACATGACAGGTAAATAGTCACTCAAATTGATATAAAGCAAAGTTATGCAAATATGTAAGAATGGATTACTAGCATTGCACCAGATCAGAAAACAAAATTACATTGGCCTCTTATCAGAAGGCATTTCATACTGTTACTGCAGTTTATACCAAATAGGCAACCTCCTCCACTGGAAAGCATATCCATTAATTTCCTTCAGGATTCTTAGATGCCTGACCAGGATTTCAGAAAAGCTGAAGAAAAAGAAAACCCTTGAGAATTCCTCCGCATTCTGTTCTGAGACACATGTGTGCAGAAACGGGATTTTCTGATTTTTTTAGGTGCTGAGCACTCTGAAGTCAGAATTAAAGGAAATCAGCCCCATGCAGAATTATGTCTCTAGCATGGTAGGAATGCCCAGTCACAAGAGACATGATCAATAAAGCTTATAGTTTATGTACCTCAATATTGAGTTTCCACATTTTGATTTAAGGACTTCCCAGTAACATAACCCATGGGGGCTAAATTTTCCAGCTCTGCATGAATGAAATGTTGCCATTTGTTCAATATTCAGGTTATTTATCATTTGGAGTCCTCCCCATATTACTGAAGCCAAATCCCCTCACAGAAAGAGGCAATCTTAAAAAGGAGTGTAAAGCTTTGCTTCAATAAGATATCAGAGCAAAGCTATTTGAATTAAATCAAAGCAGAATCAAAACTTGAACACTGTTGAGTCCGCAAGGTTTTGTCTCTCAAGCAAACTTTTTTGAGTTTCAAAGGAGTTGGGGAATTTTTGACCTTATTAAAATCATGAAGTGACGCAGATTTCATCAAGAGATTTGACTATGAGATTTCCAACTTTGGTCCTCATTTGAGATTGCTTGCAGAAAGATTGCTAAAGCATGTCTGCATATAAAGATCCAGCTCTTCAACGGAGAACCTCATGTGAGAGTGATATTTCAAGTATATGGCCTGTCTTTCAATATATCCCAGAATCTGGAATTTGCATGGCTGAGTAAAACCTGTGTAAACACCTAAATACTTGGCTCTGTGATTTTGAAGAGGTGTCACACTATTTTTCCCAGCCAGTCTTAGCGGAAATGTTGTAAACAGTTTTGACATAGATAGCAGCATATGTGGTTTTCTGTCTTTGTTACAGGTGCCAGACCAGTGGGAACATCTTTTCAATTCTTCATTCATTCCAGTTTCCCACATCCATATCAATTTATCTTTGTCTCTTGCAAAGCCTCACTTAGCTGAGTAGCTCTCATTTGTCCCCGACCTTTGACTGCTACTGGTTATGTTGAGTATAGGATAAGGAGGGGAAGCTACCATGGGAAAGGTGTCTTTTTTTCTCCATCAGTCCCTTGAGGAATTGAGCCTAGTCACTGCAGAAAATGTGAGGATATTTTGTAAGTTTCTAGATTTATTTGCATTCCAAGTGATGTTTTTAACAATTACTATCACTGCAAAGAATATAAAAAAGTATTATTTAGGAAGAAGTTATTGTCATTGTATTTTCTGGAAGGTCAGATAAGGGTGTATTAGTACAGAAGTCATGCAGATTTCTTCACAGCAGAAAAAGGCATTGACAGGAATGTCAGTTTTTTGTAAAATACTGCTTTAAACCAGAAAATATTAAGTTGCCATCAGTTTGCTAGTTTTGTTATTTTACAGCATATGGAGGATGGTTACTAATTTTTCACTATTAAGATATTTTAAAATGAAACATAGCTGACACTGTAAAATTGAAGGATTTGGAGACTCTTCTAGTGGCCTGTTCTCCAAACCTGGAGCATGGATTAGTAGCATGTGAAAAGGGAAATCACAAGGGATGAAATATTGACCAAACTAGCAGGTCCTCGTCAAATGAAAGTGTAACAAACTAGAATGTTATTAATCATTACTTCTCTTGTGTGCTCTGATATTTTTTTTTTTTTTTTGCCTAAGCAATACCATTAATTGCAAAATACAATATTGAGGGTATAGTCCTGTAAAAATGATTGTGATTTTTTTGCCAATTCAGTTATCCTTATTCTGATTATTGCTGAAAAAAATAGTTCATTGTATTTTGCTATTTCTAAAGTCTTCCCTGGAGATCTGAAACTGAAACTGTCATGGAAATATTTTGCCAAATCTTTATTTGTGTGAAGCATCCCACCAGATCTTGATGACAAAATAAGTTGACCTAAATAAACACCATTTTACTTTTTATATTTTGAATGAGACCTCTATGCAGGTGGTGACCATAAATTAGTAAAACTTATTACAGGAAGAAAAATCATATTCTTAAATATAATTTATAGCTGTTAAACCTAGAGCACCAGGACCTAGCCTTTGACCAATTATATGCAATTTCATGAACCTGAATATGATTGTACAAAATGTGATTAGCAAGTTATATGTTTCTGGAATATAAGATTAACTCTGTGTAGTAAAACCTTTATTCTGGGATGTGAACGTTGCCCTGCCTTGCAGAAATGGGCATCTGCCTTCCAAAGAATTAACAGTCTGCTTGGACTTTAGCAAACATTTGGTGGTTTTAGGTAGCTCTGGTTGCCATCTGAGTTGGTTAGGAGTTCTCCTGGAAGTGCCAGGTGAAAGATGGTTGAAACAGTTAGTGACTTGACAGCAGGAAGACTTAAACCTTTTTCTTTCAGGACAGAGAAATCCTTGAGAAAGGGTTGAATTTGAATAGGTTAAATACGGATTTGAGTGATGAAATAAAATGTGTGTTCCAAATGTAGACCCTCTTCTATGAACACAGAGTTGGGAAGAGAAGTGTAATATGAAAGCCTACATATATCTCACAGTTTAACAGCTGGAACAGGTAGGATGACATCCCTAGAGCTAGAATATTCTTGCAGTGACCAGCCCATGGTACTCAAATGGTAACAGGCTGCTGCACCATAAACTACATGGGCCAATTTCCACGCCACAAGACTGGCATGGAAGAACTGTCTCCTAATGACTTCCATTAGACAGTCAAGCTCCCCGGCCTGCTTCAGCATAATTGGGAAAGGACCTGAAACCTGAGCATCCTCAGGCACTTTGTAATAGGAAATGCCCCATAAACATGTGGCAAAATTTTGTTGATACGTGTTAGAGTGTATATGTGCTTCTGGATTTACATATAGATAAATATATGCTGAATGCATTGTATTGTATTTTAGGCAGACGTGGTGCAAGTCAAATTACAATGACAGGGAGATTGAGCCCAGATGTGATTAGCATAGAACTGAAGATGTACTATACATAAATCATCCTATTTTCTTTGTTTAAGAGTTAACTGGAAACAAGTCTGGAATTATATAAACTGGTATCCTTCACTGAAATGAGTAGGGTAAATAAGTCCAGAATTTGCGTGCATAAAATATTAGTTGTTCTTTTTAACTTTCCAACAGTAAATGGGTCTCCATAGCAATACTACTAACTTTAATGACAATTAAGCATTCAAAAGTCATGACTATTAATTCATTAGAAAAAGAGATGATATGCAATAGTGTTAAATGGAATACACACAACTGCAGACACTGTATTTGGCTGTGTCTTTGCTTATATGTACATTACAGAGCAGTAGTTCAGTGCATGGCTGCTGAGAAAGAAATGGCATGTGCAGAAGACAGTGGACATAGTACTGTCCGTATCAGCTTAGAGACAGAGATGCTACAGCCCATGACAAAGGAACGGGCAGATCACAGCAGGAGGGCTTGCCTCCGGTTCCTTTGCCAGTGGTGGGTACAGAGAGAAGGAAGCAAAACAGTCTGTTGCAGTATCCTAGCCCAGCGACACAGAAAGCTGTGTTACAGTACGGGAACATTTTATCACTTACGACTTCAAGCTGTATAATGCTCCCTGGATTCTCACATTCCTCACTAGTAATTGCTTTTACTGTGATACTCTGCAAATTTGGAGGCCAATTCTACAAATCTTGCTGATACAACTTGTCCTTAGAAACACATTTTCTTGGAGTCAGTGGTTACTCATGTGAGCAAGACTAGGGTTCTTGAACTGATATCTCATTCAACAACAGTTAAGGAAAAAGGACTTTCCTCTCCTTTGCCTGTATTTATGAAGTGATTTTTATTTCATCTAGAAGACAGATATGTCTATCTGCATCAGTGCAACATCTCTATGTAATTGTAAGCCTGTTACACTCCAAAGTGTATTATTTCTCTTTTTTTCCCCTCCATGATTCTCACACAACACTAGAATGTTGTCTCTGATCTTTAGCGAGTTGACACAGCTCTGAAAGCATGGCAAATTGACAGGAAAAATGCTGAAATCAGACCTGCCGATCTGCACTTTAATGCACGAGAGGTACACCTGATTTGTACGTGGGGATAGAGGGACATCAACTGCCTTGAGATGTCTGACTGATGCAGATGTGTCTAGCATTACCAGTTCGCTTCCAGTGTGTTTGACAGGTGAAGCTGTGGGGCCAAGTTGGTGATCACTAAGTGTGCTTTCCTCTGGAACTCTTTGGCCAATATGGCCTGACTGGTAGGCACAGTACCAGTTGCAGTGAAACATGGCAGCCTATGTCTGGCTTCAGGAATTCATGCACTAGGCAGCAACTCAAAATCAACTATTTGCTGTGCTGTATGTGTTTTCACACCTTCATGTGTTTTTAGCACTGTTTTTGAAGTGAGGACATGAGTCTTACATTGACAGCATGGGAAAAATACATACAGATTTGGGAGATGAAGAAATACGTAAACAACATGGAAGGGAGGAATATATCACAGAAGAAATATCACTGCTAAACGCACTTCGTGCTATATCAATGTGTATGTAACGAAAAATGACAGACATAATTCTCATTCTGTTTGAAAGAAATGTTTTTACATTATTCTCCTCAAAACTTACTCTTTTTTTTTTTGATGGCTACAAAAACTTTATAACAATATGCTGACAAATTCCGACTCATTGCTTACTTGTATTCCTCTGTTGGTCTGTCATTGTCAGTCATCTTGTCTTGGAAAGTGAACTCTTCAAGTGAAGACTCCTTGTGTTTTACAGCACCTGTCACCATGGGTTCAAGTTCATGGTCACATTAACGCAAATATGTAATAAAGAAAATTAAAATCTGTTAATATACAACATTTAAGTGGATACTCAAACCAATGAATAGTAGTAATGCCAAAAAAAGATCACAAAAAGAAAGTGCACAAAAGATTAGACTGAAGGCCTCATTGTCCTTCAGGCGGATGTTGTACACATGATCACTGTTGGAATTATTTTCATGCCAAAGGTGAGCACATTGTATATCTAATACAAGTTTGTAATGTATTGTAGAAAACTACATTAGCAAAAATTTGGATGCAGAGGGTTTCAATCAACTGTGGGCCTGGGAATTACCAACAAAAGATTAAAGGCCAAATTCTACTGATGTCCAGTAGTAACTTATTTCACCAATCATGCAATTGGAATGAACAGGCAAAGTAAATCAGGATAAAGGATGGCAGAAGATGACATTCAATGACAATGCAAATGTTTTTTTTTTGATGGTGGAGAGTGTTTACGTAGGAGGGATGGGACAATTTGTTTTTAGGAAAAAAAAAAGGCTGAGCAGCTAAAAACTGGAATTGTATCTCTTAAAACAGCAGATACCTCTTTATCTAATACGTTTCATACAGAGCCACTGACCTTTGATGACTAATCTCAATTTAAATTTGCCTAAAGTTATCTGGAAATGGAGTATGGTTTATTTCTGTTATTTAAAGCTGATCATCCTGACCATCAAAGTATTACAGGGGTTTTGCAAGCCAGGTTGTGAATCTCGCTTTTGACAAGAAGCAGTGTCACTTCTTGTAGCTGCTCTCCAGTAGGCTGAAAGAATTCACATCCTGACAATGGTCTGACAGAATTTTCTGTGATTTCAGATGACGACATAAATGTTTCTGTACTTACATAGAATTCTTTCTGCAAGCAGATTTTCTGCTATCCTTCCCTTCCCTTCCCTTCCCCTCCTAGCATACAGTATTTTTCTTCTCTCCATGCTAATGTGTCAAGTTTTGAGTAGAAATTAGCATTAGCCAAAATTTAGAGATTCAGAACTGAAATCTCTTACAACCACAATGGTTTGTGTAAGACCCTGATTGAGGTTCTCTGTCTGCTCGCTGCAATAATTAGTCAAATATTATATTCAAGTTCCTATAAATGAGGAAGCCTGGATTTGGGCTGCGTATTAACTCCGTGACTTGAGACAATGCTAGTGCTGTTGTACTCTTGTTCTTGTTAACATCTGTTGTATTTCAGTTGACTGGTAGATAAAGTGCTGTGTGCACGTATGTAGGAGCAAGAGTCATCTGTGAACTAGTAAGAATAAACTGGACAAAGGCTGTTGGTTATTTTAGGGGGAATGGAACATATTAATTCCTGTCTTCCCTGGCCTAAAGCTTAATCCCAGAATTACCTTTCAAGCTACTTTCAAGATGAATTATTTTTTGGCATTCTCAAGACTGGAGTCAGTGAAGATAATCTTCTTCCAAAGCTCATACTGTGCTGATTGTGATTCTAATACAGCATTTATGTATTTACATAGTAAATCTATTTGCAGTAAGTTTTAAATGTATCAAAAATCAGCACAGTTAATTTTCATCCTGTTACTGTTAGATTTGGGTTTTTTGAAGTCTTACAATTAAATCTGTTATTAACCTTCTATCACCTAAACATATTGACTGACAGCCATGCTTGCTAAAAATGGAATTTATGGTTTTGAATACTGGCCTATTCAGAAAATATTTGACATAATCTTACACCAGTCTTTGAACCCCATTTCATTGAGTTGCTTGTCATGTCTTCCCCTTTTAGGACTTCATTTGCTCTCTCTTCACAGATGTTAGAAATGGACAAGACCAGTAAGTATATTCAGACTTCTCTCACCTTATTTTATAGGCTTTTGGCAATGTGTTTCACTGTTCTCTTGATTCTCTGGGGAGGCATCTGTGATTTGCCAAAAATCTTGGTACCTTTGAGTTATCCCTTGTGTCTTGGGGGGGAAAGAAAAAGGTTTTGGATTTAGCCAAAAGTCTTGTAAGGAGATACTTTCAAAGCTTTCAGTTAAGACATGTTTTAAAAATGCTTAAATGGATGACTTCATGTTTCATTTTATGAATACTGTTACAAATACAATAAATGTTCATTTAATCACGAATACTATGCTAGTTGTCATTTGTGCGACAGTGCAATAAAGTCCTCACAAGTTCTAAATGGCCTGTTTTATATAGAATACAATATCCTTGAGCTATAGCAGTGGTTCATGTTAAACTCAAGGATTTAAGTTTTAAATTGAAGGGTCTTTCTGTTATTTCGCCATGCACATGACTTCCCGTAGAAGTTAATCTCTAAATGCACCGAGTCCTCCTATTTTATAACATGTTTTATAGGGGAAGATAATTGCTCTTGTGCTGCTCTTTGGTCTGATTCTGTTAAGTTTCTTCTAGAAATTTGTCATCTGTAAAAGCTGATAAGAATATCCAGATCTAAATAGTTTTGCTATGGTGGTACTGTGTAAATGTAACAAGGGAAGCAGGTACGATGCATAGTTTATGTATACTCTTTGTGACATTTACCATTTGACATAAGATATTTACATCCGTTCATCAAAATATGACTCCTCATCACAGTCTTCTAAAGCTAAGCCAGTAATATACATGATTATGGTAGTTTAAAAATGAAACATAGTGTAGAAAAAGAACATGATAAATGCATATCATCTTACTCTTTATGGCTCTAGTAAATGTCATACCTTAGGCTAGACTGAATATGTTTTGAGTTTTCCATGCAAAAATCGTTTTTGAAACGAGTCAGTCAACAGACTTTTCCTTACTGATTGCTACTTAGCCTAAAGATCTTAGGAATCTGGTTTTGTTTCATTATCAATTTATTTCTGAGAAATATCATTGTCTTTACCTAGTACTAAAATCGTAATTTCCCCTCAGTTTGTAACTGGGACAAAAGTCAATTATCTACCAATTCTGTGAAACTACTTCTGTGCCTGGATCTTTCATTCTCTGTGTGATGCTTTAATCTGGAAATTAATATAGCAGATACTCCTCAAAGTGTCTCAGAAAGGAGGAAAAAAAGGTGTTTTTTATTGGAATCAAGTAATCAGCTAGATACTTCAGTTGTCTTTATTTGGAGAGCAGTAAATCCTTTTAGCAAGTGGAATAAACCAGTGAGAATAACTGGGAAGGCATTTAGTGAATTACACAAAGGGTGTGTGGTTTAGACCTTTCCTGGAACGCAGGCTGCAGTTTAGCTGTCGAGGCACTATCATTCTCCTCAAAGGTGAAATGATTTAGAGGCCTAGAGAAACTTAATTTTTCTTGATCACCATGTGCAACCTGGAATTTTAATGGCAGGCATAATTAATTCTTCTGATGTTAATCATCAGGGCCGGGCTTCACAATTATCAGCCTAGTGCAGCTGGGGCATGGTGCAGACATGAAAAATTAGGAAAATGAATCAGTAATAGGGTGGCAGATTTAATCTGCATCATGAAAACAAAGTTAAAAAGAGGGAGATCGAGAGAATTTCAGCTGAAGCTTTTGTGCCAATGAGCACTGACAGAACTGAAAAATGTTGCCGATGTCCAAAGTGATTGGTAATTACCAAGCCATTGAATTTTTTATTGTCAATTTATCATTGCGCCAGAGGTTAAATTTAACATCTTCTTCTAAAGCCATCACTCTAGGAGGAAGGCAAGCTTTGCATCACGTGGCCCAGGAGTCAGTGAAAGGTTAATCAGGTATTCCTTTAGTTTGTGTCTGCTTCCAAATCAGTCTTTTTGTGTCCTTTATGCTGCATACGTACGGTGGGGTGTCTTCTAATTTATATTACCTGTACATTTCAGAAAAGTATTAGATTTTATTCCTCAGCACAGCATCATCTGCCTTGCTGTGTATTTATAATGTTGTATTTTCATACTTCCCCAGGCATATTTTACACACGTTTCAGTATGTATATGGAAATTTTATACATACAAAGAACTATACGATACAAGGCAGGCATTTCCCAAGTAAGGACAGAGATAATCTTAGTGTCTGAAAGTATTGCAGGAATAAAAAAAAAAAACTGATATAATTTGGTTTGTTTTTTTTTAATATTATTTCTCAACTGTGTTACTTGGTTTGCACTTGATTTTTGCTTTGTTCTGAAGCCATGTTGTTTGTGAATGGTCCTGTTTAAGGTCAGGGTAATGGCTGGAATGCTAGAGACTGCTTTTGGGCTAAAAGACTGTAAGGGAAAGGCTGTTTGCATTTTGCATCTTGTACAATCCTGAGTACAATTTTGGTATTTAGCAAATAAGAAATATTGACAATTCATAAAGGGAAGCACACATTGCTCCTTTGAATCTTCCCCCCTCAAGAATATTTAGTAAATGGTAGGGTCTTTTTTAGTGCAAAAGCCATAAAAGACTGAAAGAAAGATAGCACCAAAACATCCTTGTAATAGAAACATGTGACATAAATATACATTCATATGTTAGGGACCAAATTGAACCCTGAAATAAGTGGAAATCTGTTCGATGAAATAGTAGGATTTGTGCTTCTTTGATGATAGAATTGGATCGGCCCTGAAAATCCCAAATGCATATTCTTACACTCATTGCTATGTAGCAGTGAGTCTTTTAATACAATGTTAAATACAACTTCTGTCTACTTAAATTCCTACCTTAATTCTGCTCAGTAATCTCACTTCTATTTACTATATTTTTTGTGTGAGTGTTTATTTTAGATTCCAGACTGTGCTCTGATTAAAGGAATCGTATGAATTTTCTATAAATTAAAAATGGAAATGGCCTTTAGCGGAGAGTCAGTAGAGGAATCAATGAATGCATTAATTACTGCAATTCATTACCCAAATAAACAGAAGACTCAGCCTTTTGCTGGATACAAATTTAGGGACATACGACGTTTACAAGAGACAAAGGCTTGTGATCCTGCTCATGTTAATCTACAGATCAAAGTATGTGAGCCCATTCCTAGTGGAGGCTCCTTTGGGGATACCATAGCTGGGATCAATCCCCCCATGCAGGCAGTGAATTATTACTGCTGAATACAAAAGCTGCTCACGTGACATCAGTGTCCCCTAACAACAGGGACACTTGTTCCAGATAGTGCTTTAGAAGAGCATGTTTTCTTGATACCTCACTTTCCTATAATTGAAGTTAAATCATAAAGCAATAGCTGTACAATGACCACTGCTTCCCTTCATAAACAAAAATATGCTTCAGTTCATAGCAAATACTCAGTCATATGGAAGAAAAACATGAAAATGTAATCTTTAGCTTCCCAGAGGCTTTCTAGAATATAAACAGAAGGTTAGAATATATATAGCAAATAAAATTATACAGAAAAAAATCAGTGATTTATTGAAAAGGTTTCATACTGTTCGGAATTAGCATCCTTTCTTTTCCTTAAGAAGAGACTAGAAGAGTACTGGAAGAATGCAATTTTTCTAACAGCATCTGGGTGCTTTTCTTCGCCATATTTTATGAGTGGAGGATAAATTACCATACGAAGGTTTGTGTTCAAACCAGGACACAGAGCGTGATTTGAATCTCACTGCATTTTACATAACTGCCATTGTGGGTGCAAGCTCACCCCCAGTCTCAGCAGCTCACAGCAGAACACCAGCCAGTTCCTTCTTTCCTGTTGGAGCGCTCGGCTACTTTAATGGGATTCTGACCCAAACTGCAACTAATTAAGAATCAATTCAGGACCATTAGTAAGTGGGACTGAGCTAGCCAGTGTTGCATATTTCACAAGAGTTTGCTTTAATGAGAGGAGTTCTTGGACAGGCGAAGAAAAACCCCACAAGCAGATTAAAGATAGTGTAGGGACCTTCTCCAGTTAAACTAAACAACTAATGCTACACAGAAAGATGCTGAACTTGTAGTCCTCTCTAATTGATCTACTTACTGGTCTTAAGGAAACTCAAAACAGTAATGAAGGCAGGTATTAACTGCGTATTAGTCGTTCAATAGCTATTTATAAACATTAGCAATTGTTACTTTTCACAGTCTCTCTTTCTCTTCATCAGAGAAACACATGTTATCTTTTTTCAGCCATACTAACTGTAGAACTGTCAAACTATTTTCTCTTCTTTGGACTTTGTACTTCTACAACATCTGTTTGTCTGCACTGCGTTTTCTGCAGATGGTATTTTTAAAATTTGTTAAGGGGTTAGGATGCCATATTTTTGACAGCTGTAGTTTTGTTTCACCGCAGAACAAAACTTTGCTAAAAATGCAGTGCTTTGAGGGAATGATTTCGTGTTCATTATTTCATTAGTTATATCAATTTCTACCCCTAATCTCTTGCTATTGTGAGTTCTGTTAATGAAGTTGTAGTAAGTAAATGTAACAATCTTAGGAGAAATAGAAAAAGCAATATATGGCTGATTGATTTGATTTATTAGAGTGGAGAATGCATACAACTATATCGAGATAGTCTGATATTTGAATACTAAAATCACTATACAGTAAATTGAAAACACAAACCCAAACATATTATGTGGTAAGTCCTAAACCTCACAATGACCTCAGCTCATGAGAAACTGCTTGGACAAGTTTTCTCAGTTTGAGACAAACTGAACAGAGTGACAAATCTACTGTGAGTGTGTTTTAAGAAAAAAGTATGCAGAGCTGTTTATATTCCCAGCATGTGAACATGAATGAAGACCTCAGTGCAATATCTTTATAGTTGATGCACATTTTAGATGTTTTGTAGAATAAGTTAAGGATTGCACAGGAATTACCAGGAACCTTCATTATTTCAAACCACCAAAACAGCAGAGGACAGAAAATGTGTTAGAACATCTTTCCAGTATGCTTGTTTGAAAGATGAGCGTCTTGGCTATTTAATCGTTTGTTTTCTATTTTACAGTCTAAGCTGTATTGCTAAACAAACAGTGTGCAATCAGTACAACATTCTCTTGCAATAACTATCCATCAGAACAATCATAAAGCGGCAAATAAATTTTGGATTATTTATCTTTGTAGGAAAAGCAGGCCCTAGCCAGGAGCACAAGGGTCTCCCTGTCACTGCTATTTACATACGTCCTTGCTTTGGATACAAGTACTGAGACTGTGTACACCTTGGAAGTACTGTTTTTAGAAGCTATATCTTTTTAACTGAGGTTCTTTAGCTTCTGTGAAAAAGGAAATGGGGTTTGGGTTTGTAATGACAGGTGATAGTGAGAACGACAATGGAGGAAAATAATCAGGGGGGGAGACGAAAACAGCTACTTTAAGGAGGCTAGAAATAAATCAGGACTGTCTCTTAAATGTACACTTTTTTTTTTAAATTTTGAATCTTATTTGGATGTTGCATTTTTAGTAACCTCAGATGTATGTTGACATTTAACAGGGAAAATGACTGACAGATCAACAGCTGTTAACTTTTTTATTTTTAATAAAAGAAACAAACAAGTAATTTCAGCTTGCTCTTTCCTGTTGGTTGTGTGCTAAGATCTGAAAAGGATAAAAACACAGAGTTCTCCCACATCCTGCTCAAAGCTTTTGGCTTTTACAAAATAAATGGAATGGAACAAATTGTCGCTTGAATGCATAGAAGGATGTTTGGAATGAGGACAGGCCAGGAGAAACATCACCAGTATTTCCATCTAGTGGAGATCCAGAGACCAAGCATGAACCCTCAGGCGGGTAAGTCTCAGAACAGCTCCCAGATGCTGTAAAAACTATTTCAGAGTAGTTTTGCAGCCATTCCACACCTCCTAAGGAAGAGAATTGACCTGAATGACCTGACCTGTGCTGAAAGACACAAGTAATATCCTTTTCTTTTTTTTTTTTTTTTTTGGTCTTAAGAGGTGATCTGAATGTCTTTGCGTTTATATTCTACCATCAGTTAGAAAAATAAAGCCTCTTTGCTTGAGGAGCTGAAAGAGGTGGAGCTCTCTCATCAGTTCTGCCTTCTGGGCCTTAGCTTTACTTATCTGTAATAAGCTATGAGGATCTCCTTATGCTCACTTATGGTCAGCCTGTTCAGCATAACAATATAACTGCAGAACTATCAGTACCATCAAGTTCAAGACTCCTTCCCAGTTTGTATGTGGTGTGCTTTAGATTTTAGTTAAGAATATGTTCTTTATACAGTTTCTGACATCTTCCTGACTATTCATTCCCTCTGTGACAGCAATGAACCTGAAATCATGGTGTGTGTAGGTTTTTTATTGTGGGATTTTGTTGGTTTTTTTTTTTTGTTTCATTTGTTGGTTGGTTTTTTTTTAGATGTAGGTAGTTATTTTATCTGACAGGGGCTTGGTAAAAAGGCTGATATGCTACTGGAGATCCTACACCAGGTAAGTAATGATGTCTTGTTGGCTAAAATTTCTGATCCTATGGAAACCAAGTAAGTCTGAACCATCATTATTTTTATTTTTACTTCTTGGTATATATTTACTGCTTGCTTTCCCATGCAGTTTGCCAGCACTGTTTTTGCATGACTGCCAGCAATATGGAGACTGCAAAAGTCTACAAGTGCCTTTGCCTTCCTTTCTGAAATTCATGAAACACATTTCACAGCCTTGCAGGGAAGATCTTTCTGTCTCAAAACAGGGATTAGAGGAGGTGAAATAGAGTGAGAAGCACAGTTCTTTTCTGTCCTCTTCTTGGATACGTAGCACTCCTTTGCTGGTTCTCCTCCAGGGTGCATTCCCTGAGGAGAACTCCCCCTTGTCTCTTGCAGCGAGGGCCAGCTGCTCCCTCAGGGAGGAGGAAGCCAAGGGTGCTCAGAACAGAGGCCAGGCAATGACTTCACTGACAGGGCAAAGTCGTACAGCATCTGAGCCGGGAAAGCGCAGCAGAGTGGTGATAGTAACAGGTCCTATTGACAGACCAGTGATGACTAACTCACAAGCAAAGTAACAAGCAAGGCTGAAAGTCAGTCTGGGAAAGTCAAGCAACAATTCAGGTGTAGATCTGGGAGAACGTACACCTACAGTGAACCTCAGGCAAGGAGTGAGTACCCAGGTCTGAGCTTAAATGATGCTCCTGAGGCTGTGCGCAGGGGTGTGTGGAGGCCCCAGGTGCGGCAATTAAGATCTATTAGTGCACTCAAGGCTGAGACAGAACTTTATAGTTTACAGTTCAATCTGCATTTCTCCTGCTTTGTCCATCCATTGAAATCTTTCTTTCTCTGCCACCAGAAATGAACCTACACAGTGTCTCTGCACTTCCCTGCTTGTCCTCTACTCCTCAGCTCTGCCTTTCTTCACTGGTCTAAGTCTTTTAATGCAAAGCGACAGCAAGAACAGTAAAACCTTGTTATAATGTCACTTGAGGTTTGGATAGAAAACAACATTTATTTTAACAAATCCATGACCTCGTAGCACTTTTGCTGTTGGCGCTGTGCTGCATACCATGTTTATTTGGAACTTCATAGCCCCAGCAAAGACATTTCTACTTCCCAACCATGACTGGTTCCTCAGGAAAGACTAGAGTATTTCTTTATTTGCTGAAGAAATGAGGTTTACAACACACAGCTGAACCCATCTGATACTCTCCAGTAGAAGACAGGGGTCCACTTGCACTCAATCAAAATCATTCTAATAAATCATAGCCAAAGGGAGGGGGGAAGAGGGCAGGACAGACAGGAAATAGGTATGTTAACATTCATTTGAAATGACTGGTGCTGATAAAGCATCCTGCTGGCTCTCCTACTTTTTTGGATAGTAATGCAAGGTCACAGAGCGCTAGAGAAAAGAGAAAAGCAGTGATATGAGATTCATGGACATTATAGGCAAGGAATAATATTATTGGGAATTGAACTGAACAATGGCAAGAACTGCATATTAGGCCATGTTTTGCTAGTGCTGACACTGGGTGTTCAAAACAAGGCTTTGCAGTCTTTTATGTAAAACACCTCTCATAAAGTGATTTTTCCATATGATATGTAACTAAGTAGGTTAAATTATGACATAAGCATACATACAACTTGGCTTTAAAATACCTACATTTTTGGCTCTATAGTACTACAGAAGAGAAAAATCTTTGAACTGAAACAAACAAACAAAAAAACGAATACAACTAAAATCGTGTCATCTCTCCTCCCTACCCCCAACTCAGCACTAACTTCCTGAGGAAACACGGTCAAGGACAGCCCAACTTAATTCTATGATTTCTGTTCCAGTGGCACTGTAAATCTGGCATTTAGATGAAGCTGTTTAGCCATATATTGGCTTTTTCAACTTACTGTCTTCTTATAAAAAAAAATTACATCTTTGAGATTTTTTTATTAATGCTGAATGCTAGTGCTGTAGCATCTGAACAACTTTCTTTTTCTCTACTTAGGGAAAGTCTGCCTTATTTACAGCTATTGAGCCAGTTAGCTCCTACCTCTACCAAAAAATAATCAAGAAGTACATGTATGCCTATGAGACACAATGGGCTAGGAGGCATAAAAATGTACATCCTCATTATGAGTTTCTCTAGTTTCCTTGGGAAAAAAGCTTCCAAGTTTAGATGTACTTGAATAAACTTTAGAGTTGAGGATTAGTTGTGTAACAACACAGCCTGTGGGCTTCTCTCATTATTTGAGGGTTTTAGAAGTGTGGACAGTATGTTCTAGACCAAACCATAAAGTCTTCCGTTGGCAATCACCTGTCAATAATCCTTGCAAACTATTAACTTATGGTGGAATGGAACAGGACATATATAAAGGTAAAATATTGATGGCAGGTGCAGACCTACGCTTATGAGAGGCACAGAGCTGTGGTGCACTGTAAGACAAACCATGCCATCTGATGGCATGTCCAACTGATCACCGCTAGTAGGAAGAGCACATAAGGTACATTGGCACTTGAGTTAGGCAAAGACGTTATAATTAATCACTCATTCTGACCTTAGAAATTCTGAATATCAGTAAATTTTATATATTTTGTTTTCTTAAAATGTTCCTGGCGCCAAACCACACAGAAGTAATTAATTCATCTCAGAACCTTGTTTAGCCAAACTAATTTGCTAGATTGGAATATGGCAAATATAAAATAATTAAATGCTAGTAATTTTGATCCCAACATAAAAACCATGTGAATGAAGGTCCTTATCTTGTTATTTTGATCACACTGTGTGGTCATTGTACCTATTCAGAAGAAATGGAGCTCTATGGGATGTGTGCAGCAATCTGCTTGTGTAGATCAGGATGCACAACTAGGGGCTAAAAAATTAATGTGATGGCCACCTAAACTATCTATACCTTTTAGTGAGAATGAGGTCTGTTTGTATGATTGATTGCTTATATTTGTTATCCTCCTTCAGGTAAAACATTTGCTGCAGGCAGGATTTCTGCAAAAACTTTAAGACTGATCTTTAAAAAGGAATTTGCTTTTTGAATAATTTCTTTCTGGCTTGCTTTCTTTGAGTGAACATAAACAGTGTTTGAACTCCACAGAACAGTGGAGTATGAAGACAAAGCCAGGCTGAGTATTACATCTTACCAGTGATACACAAGTGTTAGTCAAATGGAGAGATGACAGTGGAATAAGGAAACAATTAAACTTCAATAAAAGAAAATAAGGAATAACATTCCAGTCAGATCTAATCACATTATGTATAGCATAACTTTCAAATTGGAAGTCCATAAAACCCAACCACACCTCAGTCAGTTTGTCTGGCATCCGTCCTGTGTAATAAGCCAGAGGTTCCTTGTGGCACAACTCCAAGGCAGTTTGAAACCATGTCTGCAGTGGGGATGGCACTGAGCCATGTTTCCAAAGAAGCAGAATAATTTTTCTGGTGGGAAAGGTCAGGCAGTACAGAGCCATGAGGTATGAGATTCCCTTTTTCAGCTTTTTCTCCATTCTTATTCCTTCAAATATATTTCATTTAATAGTAAAATTAATTCACAAACAGAAAACCTGCCATTAAAACAATGTTAAAGATCCATTTAAACTGACAGGCAGTAGGAAATCCAGAACTCAAGCAACCTGGCTTGTATCATTATAAAAGTTAGCAAAGAGTTTGATAGGTTGCCGGTTACCTTTCCCCTATCCTGTAAGTCTCTTCCCCAACTTTTTAAACTCTTACCTAATACAAACAAAAAGAAGAGAATGTAATGTGTTCTCATTCCCATGTTCTATATTTGATATGTGCAAGGCATGCATGAATATAGTAGTTAATTTACATTTATCTTCCATTTTAAATAATAATCTTATTCATAATGCATAAATGGATTCCATATGCTACCAGACAAATCATTCCTAATTTTCATTATGGAAGCAAGTATGGGAACTGTGCTCACCCACGGTAAAATCCTGCCTCCACTGAAGTAAAGGGCAAATTTCTCACTAATTTTGCAAGGGCCAAGATTTCACCATTGATGTTCAGCCACCCTAGTAATACAAAGAGCCAATGCTGAGAAATAGCATCCTGTCCTCTTGTTCTGTCCTCTCGTATGTTCAATAAGTTTGAGCAAGAACTGAGTTATTGCTGAATTAGTGTAATCCATTCCTCTGAGTTTTCTAGCTTGCATCAAGTTCTTTGCTTGGGGTGAGAGGGATACAGATTTACAGTTATAGTAGCCACACAGTTATCAGTAAATGTTATCAGTGCCAGCTACTTCAGAGACTTTGCAGAAAGAAGCAGAGGAGATCACTGGGAAATGACATAAGAACTAGTGTGCACTGGAGAGGAAGGGCAGTATGGAGCTTTCCAGCAGCAAGAAGCATGTCAGGGAAACTGGGTCCGTGGCATCTTTTGCCACAGTCTGTGGGTCATGATTGGATCTGGTCCAACAGTAAAATGATGTTTGACCCTTGCTTATTCCAAGCGGCCCTTCTTAGAACTCTTCAGATGCATAGAAAGTGGATTACAGGCAGCTGAGTTGTTCTTGCAATCTGATTTCTTTCCCAGGGGCCCGAACACACTTCTCTATAACGTGAGAGGAAATGCCCTCCTCATGTGGCTAGAATGCAGCCCACTGTGGGATGAGGGCATGTCCAGTCATTTGTCATCCGTGCAAAAGCTTGGGTCACATGATGAGCATTGTGCAAACAGTCCATGTTATTTGAAAGCAGATATCTCTTGTGGCCCATGTGGAGCAGAGATAGAATCCTTGTACTTTGGTTGCACTTTGTGAGAACCAGAGTAAAGCTCAAATCCCTCTTAATTTCTGTGTTGTATTTACAGTACTCCAACATTCCTTCTTGCAATAGACAAGGGATGCACATTGAGAGGAACTTCAGTGAAACTGGCTGGATCCCTATATTTTATCTTGAGTTGATGGAGCTTAACATCAGGCATTCCAGAAGTGGATGGCTGATTTCCAAGACTGACCTTGATTCAAATTCAGGCATCCCTAAAATTCACACAAGTTGAGCCGCTGGAAGCTTTTTACATATTGAACATTTTAAACATGTATGAGCGAAACCTCCATTTTCTTACTAGAGGTAGGAAATAAGTGACATCCTGGCTCATAGAACAAATGAAAATATTTTATTTAACATGTACACACTTTAGAAAGTATTCACAAATTAAAAAAACCCACCAGTTTTAAATGCAAAATCAAAAATTTCCAGTTAGAAACTCTAAAGATGTTTTGAGTTTTCTGTTCCTTTTGCTCCCTTTTTTGACCATAAATATTAGTCTGGTTCAACTAAGATTCTTGAAGCATTCTGGTTAAATTGTAGTTTTGACAAATCAATTTGACAAATCACTCAGCCTAATTGCTTGTTAAGATCCATTGTTTTGGAGTCCTTTCACTAGAAAAATCTGCTCATTAAGCTAATCAGCCAAGTTCTTGGCTGGTGCAAATCTGAGCATCTCTACTAGTGTTCCTGGCAAGATCTCTGAAGTCATCACCATCACATCACTGTCTGCTGAAGCAGACGTTTTCCATGTGCAAGGACTATGAGATTAGGCATCATGTAATATGTGAGAAGCTGGTTAATAAAGAGCTGGAACAATAAATTATATTAATAACTTGAATTTTAGCTAATTTGCCTCTGCAAGGTATTATTCCATTTTATTTTGTCTGCATTTTTATTTTCAGCACTAGGACATGACAAGTTGTGAATTATGATCTATTCATTCATACCCAGTTTCAACACAACTGGGTGTGAATTAATATTCCATAATTCATATAGTGGAGTGTCTTATTACAATTATAAAATTTTATTAGAAAATGTTTTTTAATATTTATATTGTTAATTAAATGATGATGAGTCTCATAAATTCTGAACAATGAATTAGGTTGTATTAGGCACTCTTCAGATTTCATTGGTTAGCCAATCAAGGTACCCAGACTTCTCTATTATTTGATATGCTATGTAAAAATGTTGGGCTATGAGATTTTCCTTTAATGTGTGGAATTTCTTATTCAGATGGACTTTATCAGAAAATTTTCATTACTAATTTGTAAACATAAGGGTCAGTATGGAAATATTATTTCCTTTTACAGATGTTCACTGAATGTAGGAAAAAGCGTTTAACTCTTCATTTAAAAGGTAGGAAAATCTCAGGTTACATAAACCTTGGGCAATTAAGCAGTGTTGTTTTGGGGGGCAACAGCAATCTATCCTGCCTGCTAACTTTCCTGAAGCACTTTAGTCTTTTATACTTTGGATCTAGCTCTGCATTTCATCTCCTCATTGTGAAAACCTCATTCCAGGTCTGTTTGTGAAAGCATTTAAACATGTACTTCAAGTCAAACATATGCTTCAGTGTGTCCTAAATTGAAGTGGGATCTGCAGTACTCTCAGGTATATAGAAAATGAAGATGAGATGCATAGTGGGAATTGTAATTCAAGATAGATGTGGATTACATGACATTAAGATATCCCAATTCTGGTTGTTATTCATGAAATCAAAATCATGCCATCTACATAAACGATATAGAAAGATGCAGCATCCAGAGTGAGTTAAATAAAAAGGTGACTTGTTCAGTAAAAAAAAGTGACCACCTTTGCATGATATAAACAAGAGGAAATAATTTAGACCCATTCTGTACATATGTAAACATTTTTTTTAAAATTCTTACACATTTTTCTAATTTGCTTCTATGAGAATTTCCATTTGAACTTAATTGTACAAGGTTGTGAATGAATTTAATGCCCATAGAAGTTAAATGACTTTGAGTTAGGTGAAGTGAAGACCTGCAGAGATATAACAATAATTCACCTCCTCCCCAGCCTTTGACATTCTTTTGATTACAGATGGTATAAGGACCTAGTCCCAGGTAGAGATTCTCTGTGCAATGAATGCAGGGCTGAGCCCTTTAAAGTGATGATTGTGTGTGGCAGCATTCTTCCCTGTCAGGTGTTGCTGTTGTGTGAGTGCAGCCAGGGTTGCCTACTGCTGCCTTATTAATAATGGAACGCTCACAGAAATTCCATGCAAAATTGATTTTTGAACAGTATATAAGAATCTAATATGAAGTCTTAAAATGTCATTGAAAGATCTGTTTGTAATTTACTTTGCCTGTAAGAACTTACTGCCCCACTATAAACAATTTTACTGTATTTCTCCCCATTAAACAACAATTTTTTGCATATTTGTTCAGCCTTCTTGCTGTGACATGCCACTGTGAGCTGATAGATAGATATTTAAAACCATACGTAGGCTCTGTTTCTTTTGTTGCCTTATTCAAATGCAAATGGAGATACCATTTTCATCACAGTGCAGGTGAATGGTGTTAATGGTTCATTATCTAATGCAGAATGTTAACTGATGAATTGCAAATGTACTGTTTGGAGAAGAGTGAATGTGCTGCTATGGCCACAAAAATTATTCTTGTTGTTTTTTTAAGCTCTGAAAAAAAGGCTGTCAAATACAGAGCAAAGATTCCTGGCGTTGAGGCCCAGGACAGGGCAACTGGAGAGCTTCATTTTAATTGTTTTGCTTCCAAAGCTTTCTTTGTGACTCGAATTATTTTAAGAAGCCCTTGATTTAACCTCCCATTCACTGACTCAAAACTTTATCAATATATTTACGTGCAACCCTTAATGATGCCACTGATTAATAATATGCATGTACAAATAAGCTTTATGAACTTTTAGCAGTTTTAAAAGGCTGAAGATACTTTTCTGCCTCATTTATTTATCTCAAAAATAGACCCAAAAATACTATTGGGGAAAAAAGGTATGTTCGCTGATGTTGGCACAGATTGCACGAGTATTGTGCAAACGCGTGGTGTTTTCTTTTCAGTAGGGGTGATCCAAGCTTTTTAGATGACAGAACCCCAAGGGTGTGGCCTCCTTGCTTAATACAGTGTTTCTAGTACTGAAGTGCTGAGGAACAGCATTGCTTGAGCTGGTTTGTATAGCTGTTCTCTCCTCTGCAGCTGAGCTATGGCTTTTGACTTCATTGTATCTGACAAACCTGTCAGAACGATGAAATAGCAGAACCGCTCCACATTAAAAGGTCAAAGACATGGTTCTGCCAATTAAACCTAAGGGTTTTATAGAAGTATGAAAGAAATTTTGACAACTCTGTCCAACATTTGCTACTATTTGTATGACTTGGGAGATGGAGATTCCAAGAAGCTAAGTTGTTTCTTACTTTCTAAAGTGTTTCCAACAGAAGGTTGAAATCTAATAACTTGGGAAAATGTAGGAATTGCAGGAAAAGCTGGCTGGCATTATATGCTACTTAACCATAGGTTCTGGATCAGCTGGAGGAAGTTGTTTATACTTGTGGATTAACAGCAGAACTTGAACTATGCATGGATTTCCAGTTTTTCTTCAGTCAGGGGAAGGCTTTAACACTTGACCTGAAAAGAATAGTTCAGAATTATATAATTCTGAAGCTCCACTTCAAAATCCTCTTATTCTGGGCATAAGCACCAAAACCAGCAAGCCCTTCCCCAAACAATTAAAATATACCTCTAAAACTAGTGGCTTCTAACCAGAAGAGCAAGGCTTATCTTCCAGAAAATGTTTACTGCAGAAAACCTTTCCTAGTAGGTTTAGTAACTTTTACTATAACCATTTTGCAACTTACATATAAACTCTTGGATAATGGCTGAGCAACCATCCAGCCTCTTTGATTGCTCCCACACCTGATCAGACTCTCCCATGATGGAAGTACATTCAAACACTGCGAAAAGCAACAAGAAGTCTAGATTTTCCATATTGGGGGTTGCAGCTGAGGTACATGGCTGGTGATGAGGAATGGCAGTTGCTTCTAAACAGGAGGTTGGCTCATTGTATACCAACTAGAAGTTAGTAATGAGTTTAGGCAAGTTATGAGAGAATGCATGTCTGGCAGAATAGCTTCCTGAGTAGCATTTCTCTAGGGAGAATGAGGTAGTTGAGTAGACGTGAGGCCTGTGAAGGTGACAGGGCTTGGAGAGGGAAGTCAGTTATGAGAGCTGGTAGTTGGAAGTCAAAACTACTAGGTAGCTGAAATCCATAGAAATCCATAGCTAGTTTATTTTCCATAAAGTAATATATATTGCGTGAAGACATGAAGATTGCTAAAATTTGGAGACACTGCCTTGATAAGTAAAGGCTGCATTGGAGCTGAATATGAAAATGCAGCAGTATGGGAGGAATTCTCTCTGAAACGACCTCTATTAACCTGTTGTCTGTGCTGCAATATAATCCTTTCTCTGACATGTAAGCCAGGACATTGAGCTTGGTTTCTGCTTCTTCATCAGCATTTAGTGCTAGTTAATAATGGAATAGAAGTGGAAATGCTACAACTTGGAGACAAATGTCAATTCAGACTGCTAACAAAACCCAGGAGACTTGATAATCAGAGCTTATGGCTCAGTATTTTCTACAAACAGCTATGCCATGCAGATCTGTTTCTTGAGTTTCCGTAATACAGCAGGATTTGTTTGTGAAACACAAAACTTAGCATTCAGAGTATGTTTCCTCCACATTTTTAATGAGTATATTCCTGTCTGTCAGAGAAAGCATTTAACATTTCACACTTCTCCTCATTCCTTTGCTAGTATAATCTAGGAAAAATATAAGATGCATTGAACTGAGACTCAGGAGACTTGAGCTTCATTTGAATGTCTTTTTTGACCTGGGCAAGCCACCCTGCTATGCCCACTTCTTACCTGTATGTTGGGAATTGTAATTATTTGCCTCAATTATCTGACTAGACCATGAGCTTTAGGAATCCAAGCTGTATGTAGACAGTAGCAAGTACAATGGTATCCTTATTTGAGCAGACACTTTTAACATCTCCTGTACCTGAAAATACGTAACAAAAATGCAAAGGTCTCGTAGAAATGATGGTTCCTTTTCTGTCCTTTGTGAACAGTCTCATAAGAAATGGATGAAAGATACAAGGGTGACACAATGGGGTTCCACTATGAAAGCTTGAAAACACAGCTTGGAGTTGAGACCTATTGGTTTTTTTTACCCTTTTACCCTGTCCATGAAAGCAGTAGCTGTTTTTGCAGAAAAGGAGAAATAAATGCCATGAAGTGCTTAGAAGGGATGACATGTGTTGCAAGGATGACATACGAATCTCCTTGTATGAATACTATTTGTTTCAAGAGTAGGAACTTGGCAGGAAAAATATGGGCTATGGCTAGTTTCTTGCATGTCTTGGCTTCCTGTACTAAAAGAAATAATTTGGTAAAACTGAGCAGATCTTACAGAGCTTCCTACAATATGTGATAAGCAAGAAAACCTCTAATGTTTGTCTAATCTTTCAGAAACTTTATTATGCTTTAACTATTTAGGGAAATTTTTAAGTTAGCATTAGCATGAAAACCTACAGATGTTAGCTCTTTATCCTTTGTCTAAGATCAGATTTATCTGACTAACCAACATTAAAAATGTGTAAATTTGTGGCAAACACAATGAATCTTGAATATATTAAAGAAACAAACAGATGAACCATCTGGAAACAAGACGTAGATCTGAAATAACTATGCCAGTGGCACAATCCAAGCATAATCCCTGGCATAATTTACACAGAGCAACTGTAGCAAGAGCCAGAAACTATTCTTTCAGAAGGCTGAGTTTAATAATGACTGCACATTAACATTCCACTTGCTGGGTAAATATTGACAAAGGAGTGGCACATGCTGTAGAAATGTATCTACATCCTGCATTCCCTCTAGGGAAACTTCTGTGTTCTCGATTTTCCCGACTATTCTTTTTCCTTTTGTCTTTCCTACCCCTTTCTCATCTAAAATGATTGGAGTAGGTGTAACTCTGCAACTACAGGAATCAGTTTGTTAACTTTGAAATTACTTTTGATAACTGATAGATACACATTATAGCGCATAATTGATTATGCACACAAATGCTTATTAATATGTAAAATAGGACAATTTGATAAGTGGAGAAAATTTGCACATCACCATTAAGTAGACCTTAATTTTGTCATATACCGTTAAATATTTGCACATAACTCAACAGCTTTTCTCCCTCTCCTATCACCTGAAAATATTTCACGTTGTCACATAGTCCCAGTGCAAACTACTCATGATGGAAAGTAGTAGATTTTACCATTATGTGACTAACTAATGCGTTTCAGCTGGATACATTTTGCCATGCCACTGGAATGTTTTGGCAGCCTGCCGTTTCATTGGTAGTGATCATGAAGCAACACAAATTAGATCTTGTATTCTTTACATCTTTACATTGCTGGCAAAGGTGAGACACCTCAACAAACAATGCATCTTGAAGAATGTTTGCAGGGTATTTTGAATGGTGAATATATTACAAACCTGGGTAGAAACTAGGTTGCCGTATATCTTTAAAAGTGACTGATTTAAACCCATACCTAATGTATCTTGTAGGTTAGCATTAATTTGACTTGCTGAGTGGATGGAATTTATGGGTATAATGCATTGGACTAGGCAAATAAAAGCATCCTCCTTCAGTAATAAAGGTGAAGGCAGGCTCCATACTGGCAAGCCAAGCACTGTCTTCAGAGCTTTAGCTATGTAATATCCATCTTACTACTGTGTCACAGTGATGCAGCACATTGCAAATGACCCCTGTCAGGAAATATCATTCTGGTATTTCACGTCAAGCTTGGATTTTTTTGATTTTAAAAAAATCTCCACTCAGCATTTGTCTCTTCAATACCATTCCCATTTTTCCCATCTTTTTCTTCTTTCCACTTTTCTATTGTTCTTAGCATCTTAGCTTTAAGTCCCTTGGATATTTCAAATTACCTTATTTCAGAAGGTTTTATCACCTTCCTCCTGATTTTTGTTCTCATCTGACTTGGTTCTGTAACACGTAACAGCAAGCAACATTATAATACTTGTGCTAGTACTTACTAGTACATCATACAAGCACAATCACAGCAAGTATAGGCTTTGCTCTGGAAAGCTTACAGCTTTGATTAGGCTTGCAATTTTAATTAGATTTCCAGAACAAACCTTGGAAATGGACGTGGAGAAAAGGAAGAGATTTTCCACATTGGTAGCAGGGTTGGAAATAGAACCTATCCATATCTTTTGACTTATTACAGTACTTTGTCATTCTACTGGTACTTTTGTGTCTACTCTTTCCATAAAGAAATTGGCCTCATTTTGCCTTTCAGGAAAAGATGACATGTTTATTGTGAAATCTCTTCTGCAAAAGCAAGGACTTGGCTTACTGAAATAAAACTCTGTTACACTCGGAGCTGAGCCTATACCAAAGACCTAGTTGGGACTGTACTCAAATTGTGAAGTGTTTATCTGAAATGTAACCTATTTCGTAGCTTGATCCCTCCTCTTCAATAAGAGTTTGAGAACACAGTTAAATAATCAGAATAAAATAAAGTTGTTTCAGTCTGTGCAAATGGGTTGGATGATGATTTAAACAGGTAGATGAGATGTCCCTTCATTTGTGAGGAAGCTGTATGTGTATATCCAAAGATAAAAGCTGTGTTAAGTCTTGTCCGCCTCTCCCCCTGCCCCCCCTTTTTTCTTGTTTTCACTTTCAGGATTACTTTTTAGAGGCTGGCAAGTGTTTGCTCTTTCCAAAAATCATGGAAATGATGATCTGTGTGTGCCTTCACCTGTGAGGTCAACCAAAGGATTTTGCCATTGCTGAGACAGATTTTTTTAAGCTCTAAATCTTCCACATCCTATCAAATTTAAGAAAACTTACATCTTGCAAGCATGACCCAGAGCTTTGTGAATCAAAACAATGCCTTCCCTCGCTAATAATGGAAAACTTTGGGGGTTTTGCCACCTGAGTTTTGTTTGCTTGGTGTTTTGACCCTGAACACTCTTAAACCTAAACAATTACATCTACTCAAGTGAGCTAAACGAATGTATTGGAGCAAATGAAGTTCCACAAATGCTTAAGAGCTTGCTGGCTAACTTTTCGAATGATATGCTCTAGTTCAGCCACAAGTTACTTGGCTAGACACTGGAATTGCTGGATGAAATTCTATGGTCTGTGTTTTGCAGCACTTCAGACTAGATGGTCACAGTGGTCCCTTCTGACCTTGAAATATGTGGATTGGGTGTTAACCTATGTTAGCAAAGACAGAGTAAGGAACATAGGAATGTGGCGTTAGAGTATGAAAGCTTGCTCAGTTTTTAATTTCACTTGTAGCAAATCCCTTAATCAAAAGAAACAGGTTGTCTGGAAGCCCTAAAAAACTATTTGACAGTACTTAATCACTTGCCCAGTTCAGTGTTAAGGGGAAAAAAAAGTTGATTAATCAGAGGGATTTTTATAACTGCCTTTCTGAGAGTTTCTCAAAGTATTCATATTGCCAATCCTTTAGGGGCTCCTAAAGTTACAGAACCTACATGATCTTAGCTGTAGCTCTTACTTCTGAGGGGCTTGTTGTAACAAACACAGTATGTTTGAAATCAAACACATGGAATATCCCTAGGATTTTCCATCTTTAACTTATTACTGTTTCTACTTATAGATGGAGAAACTGAGCTTTTTTTTTTTTTCCATTAAAACAATTCTGTAATAGTGTTATTTCAAAGGAGTGGGTTTATATTGCTTTTGCCATGAGAAGGCTTATTCTGGAGTGCTTACTGGGCAGGCTTCAACAAGATTTTCTCCTTTTTTCTTGAGATGCAATGGTAAAATGCATTTTTTAATTTTTGTTTTTGGTACACAAGCATTTTAAAGCACAGTGCTTAAAAATAAATGCCTGGTACAACAGTTTCATTTGCTCCCTTTTATTGTGATAAGCATTTAATTGCAAGGGAATTGACATCTGTTGAGCTTCCTGTAGAAATTCAAGATATAGCTATGTATCAAGTCTGATACTGACAACTATGAATGTAAGATCCCATTACATAAGAACCCATTTCGTATTTCTTGATAGTTGTGTATGTAAGCTCCCTTGTTATGTCACTTACTTGTTTTCTGTAAGCTGAAGTTTAGGAATATGTTTCAAAGGTAACTTCTGATTCTGTTGACTGTTCTGATTTATTGGTTTTGAGGATGTTGCCTTTCTGATACCTCATCAAGCAAAGGTATAAGACAGCCGTTCACATCCTTGTTTCCTTCTCAGGCTTTTATCTGCGGTTTCTCTAAACTGCTCAGAGGTGAGAAGAGTAACACTGGTGTTGCGCAGGCTGAAGGGGTAAAAGTCCATCTCTGTTACACTGGTTTGAAATGCAGAGTAAAGAGTCATCTTTATTGCAAAACGGTAGAGAATTGACTGCTCTTCTTGCATGGCTGTTCAAGTGGAAAGTGTATCTGTCCTCAACTGTAACTGCTGTGAGTTGTTAGGGTTTCTCTCTTTTTAATATGAATTCAGAATTCATCTTCAGTGTATAACCATTTCTTTCTAGTTGGTGAACAGGACTGAATACCACAAATGTAAAACTGCTGGCATGTGGGTAGTTTAATTTATCCAGAAGTAGTATCTCTTGGTGCACCTCTGGTGCTAGTTTCTGATGCTGATATTGATGGCTATTGTGTAATGTCAGCTCACAATGAATTTCAAAAACATTGAAAAGCAGTCTAAAGCACTTCTGACAGCTTGTGTCTTCCAGTTGGATGATTGGCTCTCTTAAAGGCTGGGCTTGATGTGGATTGTATTTCTGCAACATGAAAGACTTACTGCTTTTTCACATTTTACAATTTTTGTCAAGTAGGTTTTGGTGAAAAGAAAGTACTGCTGATTGTACAGTGATATACAGAAAGATAAAAAGGATGAGATGTTATATTTTTACCTGCACACTGTGGTGAGAAATGATAGATAGGTGAGCTCATGGTCTCCATGTTGTTTCACTGTAGCTCATCCTAGTACAGGAATACTATGTCTTAGGCTACAAGAGAGCTCTCTAAATCACGATGCTGTAGTCAAGAACATAAACCATGTACTTATTGATCAGAACCACACGGAACTGCTTTAAAAGTCTGTCCCTGCATTCACTGTCCATTTCCTCCTTCATCATTTCAAGGTCCTATTCAGGATGCCAAAAAGGACTGTGCCTAAATGGAACAGTAGCCTAAAAACTCAGCCTAGATATAGTTGTTAGTTCCAGTAGGTAACAGCTGGCATTAACCCTAAAATAGTGTTAGAATTTGTGGTGGTTTTTTTTTTCCTCGATTCTTTCACCCTATCCCATTTTCTATTTAAAGTACGGAACCATTGTAATTTTAGCCACTTTAACACCATGTAGTGAATGGTACAACTTACACACTTTAAATTTGCAGTAGAAAATGGTATATAAAGCAAACCTCCACAAAAGTCCACAAAAATGGCTATAGAAACTGTGCTGGGTTGATGCTTGTGCTTAATGCACTTTGTTTCCACCATATAATGGTCAACATACTTGAACACTGTGGCAGTTTTTAGCTGCCATTGCCCATTCATAAAAACAAACGAACAAACAACCAACCTATAGAAGAGCTACCTGTTCTACAAATCAAACATAAAGTTTTGATTTCCACTGTGTTTTTAAAAAAACAGTGGGGCAGTCATTGCACTACGCTTTCTGTACTATGTTCGGTAACAAACCTGCATTTTATCAACCACATTTTTTGAGAGTGTCCTTAGATGCTTTCATAAAACTCAAATGACTGTTTTCCATCAAACAGGAACCTGAATGACTTCTGCAGCTGCAATGGGAAGTTCCCATTACCCTTGATCAATACTAGACTTGAAAGGCACTTATGACTTCTTTTTTCTTCTCTTTGATAAGCAAAAAGAGAGGATTCCCTAAAAGCTTTTAAGTTGCTACAACTGGTCCTCCACTGACAAGGTAGTTACATGTGTTCCACCTCCTTTCAGTTTGCCAGTTCCAATATAACATCTGCCTGCTCTGGATTGTATATCAGCCAACCAGTTTCATCCAGGCCGCAATCTTGGCTAGACATTGAGTTAGACAGGAAATAACACAGCCTGAACCTAATGAAAAAAAGATGGGGAAGCTGTGGGGGGTGTCCTGGTGACATCACAGCCTGATCTTTTTGGCCTTCTTTAGGGAGACAATGACAAACAAGTTAAATGAGAATGGTGACAAACTGGAAATCTTACTATCCTCTTAAATGACCTGTTCATTTTCTCTTAATTCCCTCTAGCTTTTTCATTTAGGTCTTGCTGAGCTTGGAAGATGCTCCCTTTCTCTTTCAGGGCAAGAAGAGAAATTTTCTCAATTCCTGGTGAATTTGTCTACTTAACATCCCTGATGGATCATATTTTCCCACTGATGCACTAGAAGAGGAATGTAATTAACTGCATTATCTCTGTGTAGGAGTTACATAAATCTACTTGGGAGAAGAAGACTCAATAAGGGGATAATTTCCTCCTTTGATATATCTGACTTCTATTGATTTGAATGAAAATGTATGTGCATCTGAGGCACAATTTACACAGAGAAGCGCTTGAACTAAAATCTCTGGGTTGACCTACTAAATAAGGTGGAAGAAGAGACAACAAACTTTGCTTCCCATAAAGATCATGTTTTGCAAATAGCTGGGAAATACAGGAAAGTAAGTATTTTTTAAAGTGCATCGTGTTAACAGATAGGCTAATTCTGTGAATACCTATGAATTGATACAGTTAGACAAATCAACTACAGTAAATTCTTTATTTTTGTAAACAACAGAGTTTTCTTTCATTTCCCTATTTCAAGCATAAAGCAAAGTTACTATAAGAGCAAAAGTGGTGACAAATTATAGGCTATTGTATGTGATGTTTTAAAAATTAAGCAGCACGTAATCTCTCCAGTCTGCAACCCTTCACAAGAAATGAAGAAGCAGCATTCTTAAAGTAAGATCATTCTCTTGGCATTCTCATCACAAATTCCTAATTAATCCTGAGATTGGCCATTTTTGCCAATGAACACATAACAAAATCCTAAAGGAAAACAGAGTGTAATGAAAACTTTCCTCATCCTCTCTGAAATAAGAGAGTGCAGGGATCTCATGCAAGAGGTGTAAAATGGCTCTTAGAGCCATTTTTGGAACACATGCATTTTATGGAGGCTTTTCTCTTTTGTGGCTGACAGAACGGGGAGAGGAGCCCACCGTGCCACTGTGCGGAACAGGGCCATGCCTTACTGCTCACCGCCAGGAATGGCCCTGTGCTCTTTGCTACTCCTACCCTGTCTGCTCTCCTGCAAGAATCACCTTATCTGCTGGACCAATGAGACCGTTAATGGAAACCCTGTAGTACGCCATCAGAGCTCCACTGCTTGATCAATAGTTATTTACTTCTGAGAGGTCAGAGCTTGGCTAATATAGCTGAATAATTTTATTGATAGATAACATAACAATGAAAAATAAAGTTTAAAATAGAAGATGAATGAATTCAGCGCTTTCTTCAGGGATGAATATTATTATTTGAAAATTTTAATAGCTGGTGGAATGCTGAAAGGGCAGACAACAAAAGCGTTGAATAATTGTCCTAGGACTATAATCAGACTTCCATTATTAACCTCTGCTAATATTCTACTGTAACTGTCTGCTAAATTGGTTCCTTGGGGCTTGAAATACACAGTGATGTTATGAGTTCCTATTGTAAATTGCCACACAGAAAAGTAGCAGGTCTCTGAAATAGTGCTGGCCCTAGTTTGATCAATACTCAATTCTAAGCAGTACAAGAGGCAACTGTTGCCATAGAAACATTGATGTCACCAGGGTTGAACAGTGGCTCTTACAACAAATCATTTCCTTTGAGCAGTTGTAATTGACTATGTGTACAGTTTGCTGTCACCTGAGACTATTTACATCAAGCCAGTAACAGAGCTGCATTAGTTATTCTGGGAGTAAGAGGGTTAGCTCTTCTTTTTGTGACCTTACAAATACCTAGGAGGATATTGCCATGGCAACCAGAGATCTAACAGGATGAACATTAAGGTAGCTACATAATGCAGTAGCATTCTTTTGGAGCATGAGAGGTAGTTTTAATAAACTTTATCTAACCATTGCATAATACAAACATTACATTAGATATATCTCTGTCACAACATTTGACATCTAGAAATGTTACTTTTGGCATAGGTAAAAGCAAGAGTCTTTGAAACTGGCTGCAGAAAAATGCTGCCCATTTTGTACTGAGAATTTACAGAAACACATTTTTACAGGATTAGGGAATGAGTTTAGGACAGACAGACTTTTTCTGCTTTGAGATGTAATGATGCATGTTGATCTACAGGTAGTGCTCATTTCAGAATTTGTCTGAATTGTTAAGGTCCGTTTTCTCAGTTACCTAGGTATTACTTACATGTATTTTTTAAACACAAAGTCAGCCAGGTGCTTAAAAACCTTTGCACCCTCATGTTATAATCTTTTACCTCAACAGAGGTTTTAAAGTACGCCCTGTATAAGCTCCTTTAGCGCTTCCCCCGTTGCATCTGCCTTTGTTCTCTGAATGATTCCTCTGGAGCCAGTGGAATGTCATCATCATGCCCTGCAATGCTTGGTAGTTCCATGGCAGGGTGAGATCGGGTTGTAAAGCACTTACAGTGTCCAGCAGCACCTAAGCAGTTAAAAGGAAAACCTCAGTAATGCCTAACTTACAAGGTCTCTAAATGCAGATCGATGACCTTGCCATGAAAATACATATTATAGTACTTTTAAAAAGAGTGGTATCTGATGTGTACCATAATTACTCAAACCTACTCCGTTCTGTAGTGTAAATATAAATTTAGTGACCTGTCAGTCAGTCACAGAGACCAACAGTCTCGGGTACATCAATAACAAAAATACTCTGCATCTACAAACTACCAAATTTCAGATGTAAATAGCTAGCCTCCATATGCCTATAATTGCCTGTATCTACACTGTTTTCATGTTTTATACTGCAAAAGTGTAAAATTAAGATGATAGCTTATTCTAATGGTATGATATATAGGCTTAATGGCCTCATATACTTGTAACTATTGAGGAAATAGATTAAGTTATGTGGGTTTTTAAAAGACAATGTGAATGAAATCTCATAGCCTCTCACACCTGTCACTTCTTTCACAGAATATCATGTGCATGTGTGAGGTCCTGTTTATGATAGTGCATGGTTGACTTATAGAAATTCATAGCCACAAGAGATGAAGGCCTCCAAGACCTTTCTAAAAAAACAGCAGCAACAATGCAACAGGCAAGAGCTGTCTTTGAAAGTAACATTTATATAAACAGGATGTATCAAAAAAAGGTTATTTTCATATTCTAGGACGTGTCTATCTGGTGAGAAGGAAGAAACTCTCCTTAGTCTACCCAGAAAGCATTTCAGGAGTGCTTGGATCTTTTTCTGAAATTTCTGTCACTGTTTGCTGTTATGGACAAAATCCAGGGGATTTACACCATTGGTACAGCAATTTGTATCCTAGAATGATTCAGAAAGATATTAGGCCATAGGTGTTGCCTGTGTCTTCAGGTGAAAGAATTGTGACATTTTCTGCTATTTAGAAATACACTTTGTGGGAATGTATTTTTGAAATGCAACGTGAAGTTACAGCTGCATAATATACAGTATATAAAAGTAACTGAAAATAAAGTACATGCTGACATTTTGATTTAGGTGCAATAAAATTAATTTACAGGGAAGAACTGAGAATGCTGCATTCTTTCCTTCCTTCAGTTTCAAACACAGGCTTC
>NW_009631537.1:13432-21132 GCF_000690535.1 Cariama cristata | reverse complement strand
TTTCCCTACCCACTCACTTTTTTTTTCTAAGGGAGGTTGTATAACTTTTCTGGGGTAAAGAGAACGATCTCTGATGTTATATCATTTTTGTGATCCTGTCACATAGATGACTGAAAAAGAACATAGGCCTGTTGATACATTTGAAAAATACTCCACTAGAACCCAAATGCAAACATTTTTTTAGTATTCAGAGACCGTACAGGCGAAGGCGTGGTGATGTGTCTGTTCTCATTTTATTTCTAGGTGGCCGTGTCAGCTGTTACTTGGTGCTGGTCTAGTTCACACTTTGGGTTGAGCAGAGTGTTCTGTGATTTTGGTTTGCTTCCACTGTGGTAGTTACTGTTAACATGCAGATAACCTGCCACTCCCTTAGACGAGACAGTCCTTTCTGAATTGGTCATGATTGATTTTGAATATTTTTGAGGAAAACTTGAATAAAAATGAGAGATGAGATTAAGACGGTGTTTGAGTTTGGACGTTCTAATACAGTGGAAATACTTGAATTCTGAAAAACATCATCAGTGTGAACTATAAACACTGTGGCAGCAGCATCGGACACAGAGATCAGAGAACTATTTGTGTAACAGGCGCACTTAAAGAGAATGTAACTGTTTTGGTAACTGTGAAAAGCTGCCAGTCCTTTGTGTAGCCAGAGCAACATAGCAGTGAGGACAAGTTAAAAATACGGGGTGCTGAGAGGTAGGCAGAGCAGGAGACAGAAGCAGCAGCAGCACAAGAACAAAAGGGTTGAGATTATGCTGTCATGACAGATATCCTCCTGTACCCTTCATGATTCACTGGCAGAGAAATGTAGGCACAGTACTGATAGCCTCTCTGCTGAAGTGCAGGGTTTGGGACAGGAAGAAGTATTTTATACATTAGATGTGCTAATGCAGGCCAGGACTGTGAGCGGTGAGCGCAGTATAGCCAAGGGACAGCTCTTGAAGCTTGATGAGCTCTACAAATGTGTGTGTGAAATACTCAGCAGAAAGTCTTAGGTTGCCAGTAGTCTTTGGCCAGCATCATATATAAACTTTCCATGACCCACAGAGACAGCTATGCTTAGTGAGAATGCCGAAGAGGTTGAGACTGGGAGTATGATTCTCAGGAGATGGAGGCCTAGAGAAGGAGAGCTAAATTCTCAAAGCTGGATCTTGCAGTCTGTGTAATGAATTCCCACAGGTCAATTAAAATGAACCCCAACCAAACTTTGTTCAGCACTGTGTCCTCCGTTTTGGAACAGGAATGTGGCAGATCAGTTTTGTTCCTCTCCTTATTGTGGCCCTTTTTGCAGTGGATATGCTTCATCTCAATGACTCTTTCTTGCTGGCTGCTCTGTTAACTACTGCAAATGTAACACACTCGACCAAACACTATGTCTTTAAGAAGCTTCAGAAATGCAGAGGTCTTATGGAAAGAAGTGAAATTGTTTCCCAAATGTGAATGCAATAGAAAGTCAGTAAGGAATTCTCTTTTGGCTCTGAATATTTTTTATGGCCTGAAATTCTGAAAGCTGCTGTTCATTCTCCTTCTCCATCCCCTTCCCTCCCCTTGAGTAACTTCTCTGAATTCAGCATCAACATTGATCGACATTGCTATTAAGTCAACTCAGAATCAGCTCCATTGTCTTCAGTGGAATTTTCCTTTCCAGTTTTGGCACCTTGTCCTTCCCGGTACTGCTGTTACATTTAAATTTTGATTTGTTTGTCAGAAATGCAGCCAGTCAGACCTCTGGTATTACTATATTTATGCTTTTAGTTGCAACACAGGCTACTAAAGACTTTATCTCAGGGAGAAAAAAGACCAGTTAGAGACATCGACTCCTTCTGTTAAGGATATTGTATAAATGTCCATATCCTGGAGAAACAACCAGCATTAAATTTCTTTCCTAATGTTGGTCAAAAGTCTGCAGATTTCTTAATTGCCATGAAATTTTCTTTTCTTATTTTTCAGAAGGTTTTTCCTAACTTGGCAAAGTCTGACCCAAAAAATAATTGGTTTTGAGAAATTTGGAAAAAGTTCTACGTTACATGTTGAATGTCCGCTAAATCTATTAGTTACCTCCTGGAGGGCGAAAGATGACTCATTTTATCCAACCTGTCGTTAGCTATGGTGTTGAGTTTTATGCAAGAGACTTCTCTTTTAATAACTTCAGCAGCATAAGTACGTTTGGTCTCTAAATTGTCTAACTGTGGTAGTAATAATCCTTAGCGCATCTACAAAAATATTGACTGGCACGGTTTACTTTGCCTATATGGGGTAGGGTTTTTTTAGCAGTAACGAGCTTTGTCAGTATAACTTGGGATCGCACTTCAGCGCACAGAGTGATGTAGCTTCCTGGTAGTCCTATGATGGTAAACCCCTCCTGTGAGGGACTCATCTACCCTCCTGTCCAGGAGGTTTGAGGTTAGGAATTCTTGTGTCATGATTTATTCTGTAATTTGACAGTAGTTCTTCTGGGGATCCAGTATCTCTGATGTGAGGGGACACTTTTACCAACTTGCTGTTTATCAATTGCCTGCCGTGGCAGACTGGGTGTGGTATTGCCTGAACTCCTGTGAGCGTTGCAGAGATCTGTTCCGCCCTTTGATTCCGGTATTTTCAATAGATGATTTCTCTATGCCAGGGGCTTTATGTGGCTGAGTTCCCTTTAAACTTCTAGCTTCTTCCTCCTCAGTGTGAGTATCTGGGACTTGGCTGAGATGTCTCCTCCACATTCTGGCAACTGGCTTTTACTTCCTCTCTCCACTCTCTTTAGTCAGGTGTAAGACTGCTAAATGCCCTTTCCTGGGGCTTCAGTTGAGATACAAAAAACTGAAAAAATGAAAGGCTTTCCCATATGACAGTACCCCAAATTAACAGAAAACAAAGGGATGAGAGAGTGCAAAAGATTTTTCACAAGAGAAATAGTACTGGAAGTTACAGGCAGGGCTGTAGGACAGCTCTTTGTATGGGTTACGAGTAGAAACCTCTTGATAAATCAGACAGCTGCCTTTTTGGTATGAGAAAAAAAAACACAGAAGTTTCTGCAGAATCAGAGAGAAGTCTTCCTCTTTCTCCACTCTTTCTTAAGAATTAATTTTCCATTGATAAAGATTGGGGATTAGCAAGTATCATAGATGCATGTTTAGAAGGGCAGATCTGCAGTGGTATGCAAGGCTGCCATGCAGCTGCTGTTACTGGTGGATGCGTGTCCACTGCCGTCAGTGGCTTGAGAACGTCTGTGCGTGGGAGGAGTGAGGGTGAAGGAAGGGAAACTGAGAGAGGGTGCTGTTCTGTCTGAGAAAGCTCTGTCAGTTCAACAATCTGTTTTAATACTTTCTTAAGTCCTCTTAGTGTGTGCTAAGATGCCTACATGCTTTTTCATGATTGAATCTTTCATTACTGTGACCCTGATAGTCAAGGCAGCTGCGTGTCTTTGCCCTGCACTCTTACTTATCATACCAACTGTTTCAGGGCTACAGTCTTTTGGAAAAGACCTGTGTTTCTCTGGCCTTGACCATACACGAGACACTGGAGGAAGAGAAATCTTTTGTGGCCTGGATTGCTGAGAAAACGTTCTGTTGGGATTCTTGCATCTGTGCCATTTGGCTGGGCTGTGCCTTTAAAGAGTAGGGAAGCCACGTGTGTCCTCTGTGTCTAGGATGCTGAGCCCTGACTCCTCTAGGTGCTGTCACCCATTTTTATGAGGGAAGGGATGAATGTCTTGCTGTGCTGAGAACACAAGGATGGGGGCAAGCAGGGTGGAGGTGATGTCTTGGACCTCACAGCCTCAGTCAGGCGTTCTGGTCCATTCTGGTTCCCATCTCTGCCTGCTGGGCATAGCTCAGCATCTACGTCCTAGTGCCTCCCTTCAGTCAGTTCTGTTTCCTGACCCCCTGCGGCATGCTGTCCAAGCAGAGGCAGAGAGTGGGGAGGTTCGTTCAAGGTCTTTTACACAAGGAATTTGTGACAGCTATGATGAATGAGTAAGGAGTTGTGAAGAAGGGAGAATGAGGTGGGGAGGTGAGGAGGCAATGATGGGAATAGCTTCAGACTGCCTTCCAGGCCTGGGGCTTCTTGGCTGTCTAGGACAATGTGAAAGGCGGGCATGCTTTCAGAGCTGGGTGTTAGCTGTCCACAGCACAACATATTAGTTATGGAGGGAAATTGGTTGTTTGGCATCTACTTGCGCATTGGCTGTTTAATACAGAGGTAATTTCTTTGGTCTTTGGTGTAGGTATGTCCTATACCAAACTCACACAGAAATCCCGTGCAGAAATCCCGTGGCAAAAAAACCCAGTGCAGCCAGTTTTTTTGTTGGTTTGTTTTTGTTTGGGTTTTTTTTTTTTTTTTTTTTTTTTAAGTTCCTTATCTCAGCATTTGCTTTATCTCTTTATTAAGACATTATAGGAGTCTCTTTTTCCATCCCTGTCAATGCCATTTCTCTTCCTCAGTGCTTTTTTTTCCCAAAGGATTTCCCTGACGTTCTAGTTTTGGGTATCTTTCAGTCAGTCTTCTCTGGTGATGACAAGTATAAGTATTTTTTACATAAAGCAGTATTAAGCATTATTGGCACTGGCCATTTCACGAGTTAACTTTCTTCTCCAACACTCCACTATAAACTGTTGTTTGGCAATGGATGGTAAATTAATCTTCATATTCAAATTCCTTCTATGCAGTTAGAATTAGCATTCATAATGCTTTTTTGATTTAAGCTATGCTATCCTTTTACTAGGGCTATATAACAACCTCTATGTCTCTACTTAAGTGAACCTTTCCATTCCAAAATAGGAAATGCTGACCTCAAAACAATATGAGTTATGGATTTCTTTTCATGGCAATACATGATTGACTTTACCCAGGGTGTAGGAAGAAAATACAACAGAAACTATAATGAAAAAAATGCACTCCATTTGTCCTTCATGCAGACAAGTGTGGAGTTCCTATGGTATTATATATTGCATCTACCTTGGTATCAATATAAGATTATTAACAGATAATAATATTAAAGTTCATTATGAATAATGTAATTAACAAGCATACAGAAAGCAATAAAGATTTTCCTGTGTTACTGGAAATGCTTTTAGATGCCATTATGGTCTCCACCATTGTGTATCTCATATTTAAGACTGTTCTTTCCTTTAGCTGGAAGCTTCCTTCCCTTGCAAAAAGTAGAGGTGGGCTCGACAGTTCATCTGACATAAAGCACCTTTGGGCCGGAATACTTATGCAGAGGAAGGAACTTGTTCACTTAAGAAAGTGGTGGGACATGCTGCCTCCTTTCCTGGCCATGCTTATGCTGTTATTAAATAACATAAATAATAAAAATAAATTATTAATAGCAAATTATACTTAGCACTTACATATGCATTTTATTACCAAAAGGAGGAGTTAGGCCTTATTTGCTCAGTGCAGTAGGCCATATTCTCAGCATTTAATTTTGATTCTTGTTAAAAATCAGACTGGTCTGTTACCATAGTTTAAAAATTACCTCCAAAGGTAATTTGGTAATTACCTCTAGCCAAGGGGGCTAGAATAGGTTCTATGCTTATCATTTAATCTGATGATGTCTAGAGTGGCACCATGGATGTTACAGGATAAAAGTGCACTATGCTACTACCACTGTCAGAAAAGAACTTCTGAGAGTAGACATGTGAAGGTCTGTGTTAGAAGGCAGAGTTGATCTGGGTGAAATTCATGTTTCCTTGTCCATGGTTTATTATAGAGATGTTTTGAGCATACGGGATTGAATATGAACTATCTCAAAAGGGACTGACTTTAGTTAGGAGAATGATAGTCTTACATTAGTGGTGGAAAGAGCAAGCCTGTCGTAAGGACAGTGGTGAAGAAGTAGTAGAAGAAATGTTCTAGCAAGATGGAGGAAGCTCTGTGGATATGTTGTAGCATTTGCTCAGCTAGGCTATGTTCCTGTCGATCAGTGTCTACAGAGAACACCATGGTCTTTTTTCTTGAGTACATTTAGTTACTTCCATCTTCATCCCTTCCACCAATTCAAGATGCAACTGGGACAAATCTTGTTTCATCATTCCAGGGTGAACTGGGCAGCCATGCATTCCCAGTGTTAAAGTACTGCACTGTCGATCTGTTTTGGTGCTATGAAAGGCTTTAGACACTGGTTTAGCTTTTCATGCTTTGAGAACAGTTATGTGTTAGGTAGTATGGTTGGACCTGCATCACAGTCTCAGTAATAAATGATGTTCATTAGATGCAGGTAAATTTGTACAAAACAAACCCTGTTCTTTCTGAGACTAGAATGAGACACGCTGCTCTGCAGTGGAGAGCCTGACTGATGCAGAGTAAAGCTTAACACATACCTAATTACAGAGCAGACTTCCCCTTTCTGAGATTCAGAGGCATTAATTAAAGAAATAAATTTATTACAACCCGCTCCATTATCTCCAGTCACCTTTACACAGATGAAGACTAAATTCTCTCTCTTTCTAACAGAGTTCTGCACACAGAACTACAGCAGTTTGGCAGAGACTTTCTACATTATGTAGGCAAGCAAAAGAGGATTTAAGAGAGACAGTCCGCTTGGTAGATCTACTTTATAAATTATGTTTCTTCTCCATCTACTCTCTGTTTCTGGGAGGTGTTTAGACTATGAGCCCATGAGTTAACACCTCTTTTGGAAAAAGGTATTGGCTCCTGGTCAAGCACCCTGGCAGAGACATTCAGAGCAGGTGCCATACTTGTGCAACTGGCACTGGCACCAGGCTCAGGTTGAATGCTTTCCAACACACTATGTGCATGGCACAGGTGTTGGAGGCTGATGCCTTTGAACTGTGTTGTGTCACTCCAATCTGCCTTGCATCACTGTAGCCTGTTAGAGGGATTACTTTGTTCTCTAGATGAGAAGGGGGCTCCTAATTTCCAGATGTGGAGGCTAGTTTCATGTTTTTGTATGATGAATTGACAGTAGCTCCAGAACAGAAACCAGTGTCATTCTTGGGAAGGTGACTGTACTGAACAGCTTCGAGGTTGCAACACAGCAATTCAGCGTGGGAAAAGAGCAAGAGAAGACTGCAAAGCTAAGAATCTTACAACGAGAACAGAGTCCAGAAGGAAGACACTTGCTACTGATACAGTTCTTTAAAAAACATATTTTCAAGTGCAAAATGTTGTCAAACATCAGAAAATTTCTTGCTGTCCTCACAGAAAGAGGCTGTTGGCAAGGGGAACACCCTGAAAATTAGTACACAATTTAGACAACACCTAGGGACTGCTTGATGAACAGAAGAAAAAATACCAGAGAGACTTCATACATGAGGCCCAGCCTTTCTGTGTGATTAGTTAGGTCCAGTTACGTCAACTTCCACCGAGTTTTTCCAAACAAGCTATTTATGATTAATCATAAAGATGAGCCAGAGCTTTTTGACAGGAAGCTAGAAGAGAGGTTTCTTGCTGAGGCCATCTGGAATTCCTCTGAGTCCTGTCAAAAAAGCCTTGGCTACCTTACACTGTCAAAGACAGGGACCACAAAAAGAGGCCATATTCTAGCTTGGCACAGACAACCAAGTAGGAAGATGACAGTGCCCGTGTAGAACCAACTGTGTCTTTACATATAATATAAACAAAAATAAAGGGTCCTGAGACTCTCAGCTTTTGAAGTTCAGATCTTGGATCCAGTCTACCGGCTGTCTGCCCATGAACTGGATAAGCATGTTTTTAAAAACATGTTTTTTAGCTTTCTGCAG
>NW_009631537.1:0-13413 GCF_000690535.1 Cariama cristata | reverse complement strand
CTTGATCCTGTCTCACCCTTATCCCACCAATGCCAGGCCATTTACTTCAGTTGGAGTGTGCCTACCCCCTCCAGCCTCCCACCTGGCTAGACTGCACAGCACCTCCGGGCATGTTTTGCCTTCCAATGGCAGGAGGAGGTGCAGCAACAAATGCAGCCATGCTGGGAGCCTTCCTTTATAGCTGGTGACTAGGATCACAAACTCAGCTCCGTGGGAGTACCTGGGGCTGCTCGTTATCTTCCTGCTTATGCTTCCAGCGTGGACAAGTGTTCTTAGGGGGCACAGATGCTTGCTGATGTAGCAATCTGCCCTTGTGTCCAATCACTAGAGAAGCTATGCTCAGTGCTTGCTGCAAATCCTTCTGAGTCCTTTCTGGAGCAGGCACAAGCCTGCCATTTGTACCCTCACTCTCTTCTAAATGGATAGTGGGAAATTTCCAGATCTGTGCTAGTCTCAGCCTTCACTTGATGTAATTCCATTGAGAAAACACCATATAAGACTTCCATTGTTTTCCAAGGTCAGCACTGGAATGGTGCAGGGCCTGCCAGGAGGTGAATGTCTGGCAGATGGCATTTGCCTGTGCTGCTTCATTGCGTGCATTAGGAGTTCAGTGTTGTAGGCCATTCAGGGAAGAGTGCTTCATGCCTATACAGCAAGCATGAGGGCACTCATGTCAAGCTGTCTCTGCAAAAGCAAACATCAGCTCTTCTCTTTTCCCTCTTTGCATAGCTGGTGCCTAAAGACTACATGGTATAGTCTCCTCTAGGGATGAGTCCATCTCCCTTCTCTTTGCTTAGCAGAGATGTCCAGAAACACCCTCCCTGGTTCTTGACTCGTACTCACTCCTGTGTGTGCAGGGAGCAGCTGGGGGCAAAGGAAGCAGGCTTCTCTCAGATAGGCTCTGTACCCTTGAATTCATTGCTCAAGAGGGTCATATGCCATCTTCCTTCCCTGGAGCAGCTTATAGCTGTCATCCTCCCTACCCCCAGTCTTTCGCTTCAGTGTTGTAGGCCTCCCTTTGCTATTTAACTATCATCTGGTGCAATCCTAGTTCTGCCTGTATCTCTGCCAGGACATCTGGGTACAGCGGATCTTAGCAATCATGGCTGTGGGGCAGATTATTGAAAGCATGAACCCATGTGTTAGTGGCTAAATAGAAAGAAGGTCGTTGCCTCATCCCTGGCCCAGATGGCAACTCTGAACATAGCTGCTGCTGGTACATTGCAAGCAACTTACAGTAGCCTCTATCTTAGTTTGTCCATCTGTGTTGTCTCAGCTATAGTGCCTTTGAAACAGCACTGAAGGCTGGAGGTACTGCTTCACAGACCATGAGGACACAGTGGAACAATTAGGCCACAAAATTGTCCAGGATAGTTGCTGGGGTTGAAATCAGCGTCGTCCAGACTGTGTGAGCGGGCATTCTGCAGTGTGGCCACAGAGTTTGTGAACTCTTCACGCAGTTGCCCCATATTCCTGCAAAAGACAAGCAGTATTTATCCCCTAATGAAAAGAGACTTCTGGCTGATTCTTTTTGTACTAATATGTGTTGTGATGAATGGCAGATTGATTATAGTCATATGCAGGTACTCTGCCTGTAAGAGAGTGGTTTTTTCCCCTCCAACTTACTAGTGTTACAGGGAGCTTACTTTATTAGCTCGTTCCTAGTTCATCTAATGAATTTTCAGCTTTCAGAGCCCCTCCATACATATATTTCACACTGAAGGGCAAGGAGAATACTTTTTAAAATTGCAGGAGAAGTAAATAATTCTGAGCAGTGTTGAACCCTGCTGCCTAGCTCTATGCTTCATAGATAATTGTTCATTGATCTGTCTGGTGGGAAGGAACTTCTGGATCTCTTATATCAACATCCTGTTGATTCTGGGAGTTGGGGTTATTTTCCTGTCTCTCTTCTCTCTCCCTCAGTGTACATTTTTTAGATTTCTCATTTTGAAAGAATGTCAATTAACATGCTAAATAGGTCAAAGACTGTAGGAGAGGAGGAACGTGGATGGAAACTTAAAACGGACACAGGGCCAAGGTAAAGAGCCTTGAGGAAAAGAAAATGTATCTTGCAGTTTCTTTTCAGCTACAGCGTGTTTTGGATAGGTGACTGATGGCATAATTAATGAGTAGGCAGGGTTACTGTGCTTATGTGATGGCGTTTTATGCAAGTGTGCAGTGATACATTGGAGAGGGACTGTGAAGTACCTGAAACTGGACAATTGTATTAATCTTAGGCAAGTTTGTTTTCCAGTCAGAGCTTTTCTCGTGTTCCAAAACACAATGTTGTTTTCTTGCTTTGTGCTCAGTAGAGCAATATTTTTACCATTCTTTATAACTGAGAGGATAAGTAGGATGCCCAAGAGCTTTGTCTAATCATTTAGCTAATGATCCTGCTCTGTAATATCTGTTCAGGTGTTTAATTCAGTTTAGATTACTACTCTGATAGTCCTTTCTGGCCATTGGTTTTGATAGGACTCACTTCAACACTCTACATCCCCTGAAGAAGGAAGGTCATAGTTAAACTGTGAATTTACTGACAGTGTCTTATTTTAGATTGTGCCTCAGTATTGGGCATTCAGACAAATTTGGTTTATATTGATGTATCTTTAATTGTGCCCCAGATTTCATATGTATGTTTTGTTGGTCAAAATATTAAAAACCGCACAGTTTGTAGCATAACAGCATATCCAGTTATCTTACTTGTAGGGAGGGAGGAAGTGTAATCACTATGGGTCTGTGTAACCTTTCTGTTCTGCAGGCAAAAAACCCTCAGACCCTCCCACCTTGAAGTGTTTGAAAAATATGGCTGCATAACATGCTGGAGAGTTCATAGGGTAAAGCTATTAGAAGGACCAGAGGAACCTCTCGGCAGATGCAGGAACTACACTGCATTGTTATTCCTCCAAACCCAAGAGACGGAGAACCTCATTATCTTTGATGCTTAGCTATCTTCTTATGTATTTGAATACGCAGGGCCAGACTCTTAGTTAGAAATTTAAAGTGTCTTTTCTGATGTGCAGCACTTTATATATCTTGATGCTTCAGTTTTAAGTGCTTAAAACTTTTTCTGCCACATCACCTACTATATATTTCTCCAGTATCTAAGTACAGTAGTTTCTGGCTTATTAACTGCCAGTTTTCTACTCAGAGTAAGATATTCTGAGGAAAAGTATTGTGATATACTCATATGTTATGTTCTTTTGAAACTTTTTAGCAAAGAAACAAAACAAAAATAGCTAGACAAGCATGAATGGAAGACTCCCCAGGTCCCTATTTCACCTCTCATTGAAAAGTCATTAAAGTTGTGGCTAGTCAGCAAGTCCAAAATCTAGCACCTGTTTGCCAGATAAAAACCAGCTGCACTGTATGTACATTAACTCATCTGCAATTTGCATACTGTATGCAGTACCAGTTGTTTAAGTTGCTTTGCTTAAGGTGTTTTGGGATATTATGTTTTTATCAAAGATGAAAGGTCGATGCAATAGAACAAAACTTGTAGTAAGATTTTGTGATATCAGTATCTTGAAGTCATGAGATAACATGAGGTTGAATTTTTGACTTGTGAAGTTTTTATTTATTTTTCATTTCAATGATCCAACCCACTTTTTTGGTCTAAAAATGTATTTCATCTGTTAGCTTACTTCTTCATTGGCTTTGATTAGGTCGTGACTTACTGAAGTGAAATGAATTCTTCTTGTTTTTCTTTCAAAATAGTTAGAAAAAGACAAGCTTCCCGGGCAGGCCAGTCTTTTGGAATTCTTCTCTTTTAATGTATGTGGGACTGTCCTGTGATGTGAGTTCATTTTGAAATTGTTTCTCTTCCTTTAAAACAGAGTCTGGCATATAAAACCACTTTCCCGTTTTCTGAAAATTATTGTCCCCTGAAATGTCTGGAATTCTGGAACTGAACTCACAGAAAATCTTTCTTGTTTGCTTTCAACCTACTGGCATTTTCTGCCATCCTCCGTTTTGTTCACATGCATTGGTGAAGGTCCTATAAAGTTTTTCACCACCTGTGAGGTAAGATCAGATTTGCGTGAGGTAAGATCAGTTCTACTTCAGTGACAGTCTGAAACAGCATGAAAATATGGACAGTGCTAGAGAACTTACATCCTAGGCCTCTAGTAGACAACAGGAAAGGAGTGGAGTTCAATCTGAATTTTGTATTGTTAAGCACAATACTTAACATTCCTCATTATATCTAATATTATCTTCTGAATAAGTTTTCATTAAGCTGTAAAAAGTACTGATTATAAAATAGTACATTTATTTGTGAGAATCAAAAAGGTTGTGAGGTTAGTAGGATTTTAGTGCTTGGTAGAATTTGATTCAGGTTTTGGTTCTGCTCTAAATTCACTGTGTGTTCTTGGGTAAGTTGCTTATTTTCTGTGTGAGTACTTTTCATACTGTAAAAAAGTAGAAACGGTAATACTTGTTTTCTCTTTACTCTTACCCACCATGATCAAACCGGTGATACTCTATTACTTACCCTGTACATATGATGCAGCCATAATCTTTAGTTTATGGCTTGAGGTTATCCATCAAACTGTAGAAAAATAGCAGAAACTAATCTTGGAGATTCTGAGTGTTTCCTAAGACCTTCAATTCCATATAACTTCTGTGGAAATCAGTGTTATCTCACAAGATGAGGATATAACTGATAAAATTTTAAGAGATTCCCAGAAATTATACCACTGGTGCAGTAATTATGATCTAGTGATTCTTAGAAACTTCATATTGTGCTGGCTTTTCCTCTTTCTTTCCTGGTGCTAAATTATGTTGAACAACCATAAATCCTTTCCTGAAATCTACGTTGCATATAAGGAATTTCTAAGTGATTATTGCAGAGCTGTTTGCCAAGAAAGGAAGACGCAGGTGATCTGCATGGTAGTAACTTGGTTCATGTGACACCTTTGGCATTAATTATAGGCTTGGTGATTCAGCGCCATGAAACAAATTCCGGTTATTAATAGGTGATGGGCAATGGATAGAGGTATATCTCAGTAACTTTCTGCAGCAGCATAAACTTACGTAAGTTCATCTTTAAAGTTGCTCAGCTTAGACAAAAATAAACTCCATTTAAACATTTTGTTTCCAAAAACTCACCCTATTATAATTTACAGCAGATCCTTCTAAAACCTGCGTTAGAAGTAGCAATCATTGGTCAATGCCTATTGTCATTTTATTTTCACAAGAAAATCTTTGAAAAAGCTTTTCCTATTTAAAAGCCAGTTGCTACTGCATACAGTTTATTCTTGGTCTCCTTGTACAAGCACAGAATCATAACTTCTGCTATGACACTGGTGCTTTCTTATAAAAGACATTTGAGCTAAACAGAAGGGCAAAACAAGGTCACTGGCATTATATAGCTACAATGAGCTTTAAGAAATGAGTCAGACTTGCAGATGGAATGATAGTTTGCCTTGTCATGAGAACACACATCTTCAAAAGGTTCCTGCTTTGGAAAAATAAAGTAAAAACCATAAGGAACCACTTAAGGAGGCTGCATAAATAATTTGCCATTTGTGAGCAATATATGCAAAATGATAGGACTGCAAGGACTGTATTTGATGGAAAAGCTTCTAACCATTTAAACTGCCATGCTGGTGTTTATTACCTGAATCACCTCTGGGAGTCTGATAAACACCTGTGATCTGCTGGTAATTCAGGAAAGGAAGCAGCACTCTGCATGACCTGCTTTTTTTCTCTGAAGCAGTCATGGTGTGATAAACAGTGTACAGTGATTTTGAACATGCAAAGAATATATTTAGACAAGTTAAGGCTACTACTCTTGGTTTAATGCTTAACAAAGCTAACAGCAGAAAGTAAGTGGTTTAGCACCTCAATATGGAATACATTGAAATGAAAGGAGAGACCAAAAGACAATAGGAGCTAGTGATACTTGGAAGGCAATTCAGTCATTTGGTTTAAAAATGAGAGTAAATGGTAAATACCTTAAAGAGAAATAGGGAAAAGGCAGGGGTTTCTTTTAACCTGTACATTTTTAAAGTTACTACATGACCAGTAAAGTAATCATTTCCTGGAAAGCAATATTTAAATATATCCATCATCATTTAGATCTTGGACACATACTTAAATATTATTGATTATTTGCAATTGTGTGCATCCATGTGTAGGTATATTAAACAAAAAAGTAATGGTAGCATGTCAGTGATTGGGATAAAGTGCAAAAATGGAACTGGAGTCTCTAATTACTAGTTGTTTGGGCTTTTTTTTTTTTTTTTTTAATTAAGAAAGCCACAAGCAAATTATAGACAGCCAGTTTATAGCATTGCAATCTTAGAGGCTTGCTCTCATGAATATGGTAATTTTTTATTTTATGCCCTCTTGAGATGTCTTGTTAAAAACATTTTATTGGTGATCCTAAAATTCAGTAAATTTGAAGCCCTTGGCACCCTGAAGATAGTTAAAGTTCTTCAAAAAATGTCAGCAATAAATATTTGGCAAATATAAAGAATATGCACATTTTTCCCAAGTGGGTGATGTATTTTTTTCCCAGTTCTTATAGTCAAGTGATGACACTGCAGTTCAGAATATAAGTGCATGTTGATATTTTCTTCCAGAAACTGCATGTGTTGCTTAGAGAGTGCTTCTCCCACAGAGTTGTTTTTGTGCAGACACCTGGAAGTGGTTACATACTTGCTCCAGCTTGCAGACTAGGTTTGGACAGTCAGGTGTACGTATGAGCAAGTGGTCTTTATTTGGAGCAATTAAAATTCTAACATTCTCCTCTCTTGACATGCAATTACTAGGGCTCTGCTGTTCCCACTAATTGCTCTTGCTGGGGACATTGGTGAGGAGCCAATGATTTTGATGGGTAGTGGATTATCATTTTTACTCTGCTACCTGAGAAAAAAAATCATTTGCAAAATCCCATGTGTAATTAGCAAGACTCATGATTAATTGTCCTGCAAAATTAGCTTCACTGTTGCTTTTATTTTACTGCTTCAAATATTAATTAATGTTAACTCCTTTCCTTCAGTTCTAGCTTTTGAATATTCAACGTGGCTTTGAAAAATTAGTCAGGGCTTCTACTTGCATTAACATGCTGGAGCTTTGATTTCTGAATAAGTATTCTGATTTAAAAGATCACACTTGGGTCATAAATAATTTTTATAGGAGGACAAACAAAGCATCAGAGCATCATGGGAAGGCATTCATGCACTAACTGAAAGTAAATTGTTTCAGTAATGATTCATTTCCCCAGTGCTTTTGGGGAAACATCAGCAAATATGCAAAACATTGCATTGTGTGAGGCAAAACAATTATTTAATGACAGCAATCAATGTATATATTTTCAAATAAATAGCACAGTGAGAGAGGTAAAAATAATGGTGGACTGGTACCATTTTAGTGCCAAATTGTCCTTTAAACTTTGAGCAGCTGCAGTATCTACTCTCTGTATTTCTATCAATTGCAGGTGGAAAATGCCGAGTGTCTATACTTCAATGCTATCTGTCTTAGTGCTCTCAAAACTCTTATGTGTTTAGTGTTATGACTATGACAGGTTCAGAAAGCACAGAAGGGACCTACTGAAGACTGTTCTAGGGTCACTGGGATGCTGATGGACCAAATTCACAGGACAGCTAATTGAAACCAGCAGTAAGATGTCCTGAGACCCCAAAGAGCCCTGGCTTCTGTTTTAGCCATGTTTTCATTGTGCCAGGTTAGCTCACACAACCCCTCACAACAGAGCTGTTTTCCAAGAACTACTGGCTCCCCCCGGTACAGCTGTAGCACGACCTGTGGAGCACTCCTGCACAACAGTTATAGGCTTAATTTTGCCCCTGCATCAGTCCGTGCTTTATTTCTTCTCTGTGTTTTCAGCATGCAGCTAGATGAGTTTCTCCAGAATTCATCAGAAGAGCCCTTGCCCTCCTGGATATTCTTCTCATTATGCAACAATCTCACTGTAGTCTTGTCATAAAACTCAAAGTTGAGCACTGGAGAGAACAGTAGGGGTGAAGGTGACAGCATGGTATATTGGGCAACATACTTGGCTTCATTATCAAACATAACAGGAGAAACAAATTTGGGAAATTCTGGCTCACTCACTCTTCTCATTAAAGTGTACAGCTCTTCTGGCACCTTTTGTCAGACTTCTGTAATGCAGTGCAAGACCCAGAAAGCTATAGCTATCTTTTATGGTTTTAGTTACTTCAGACTTCTGTAACTGAGGACTGATTTTGGCCTTGTATGCCTGTAGAATGACATCTCAGCCAGTTTGCCTGTTTTCTGTACAGCAATTCTGTTCTCCACATCCCCACATATGAAATAACAAAGAAATCGCTTTCTCATTGCTTGAAAATGCGTGCTCGCCCCAAAGCTGGTAGTTACACCATTGAGCATTCTGCTGTTTGCAGAAACTGCCTCTAGTCTTGTCATGCCACCTATTTCTGATGACATGGCTTGTTCATGTGAGAGTGTGTGTATCATACGGAGAGAAAGCGTTCCTCCATTAAACCACCTGGTTGATTCTACTTGCTTTTTTGATCAAGTGAATGAGTTCTTTTAACCATTTTTCTAATATTGACCGAGGAGATCAAGGACAGAAAAATAGTGTTACCTTTATATCTGAAATTAATTAAAAATCAGACCTGAACCTGACCTTTGTTTTGATCACACTTTCCACAAATAGTGATTCCAGAATTCTTTACAAGCTCATTAAATTCTATCTGAATTCCATCTGAATATGAGGAAAAACTTCTCTACTTTGAGGGTAGCAGAGCACTGGCACAGGCTGCCCAGAGAGGCTGTGGAGTCTCCTTGTCTGGAGATACTAAAAACCCGCCTGGACGTGATCCTGTGCAACTGCTGTAGGTGACCATGCTTTGGCAGGGGTTTGGACTAGGTGATCTACAGAGGTCCCTTCCAACTCCGACCATTCTATGGTTCTGTGTAAATAGTTTGTGTCATCCTTCACAAAACTGTCTTTTTCTATACCCTTCTCAAATCTCAGCTTTAATGACTGGCTTCAGTGTACAAGCCTCTTGCCCCTCCTAATAGGCTCAGACATGCCCTTCTCTTCCCTAAATTAAAAAGGCTATTGTATAGGCATATTAATTCAGAATTTCTGTAGATCCTTAGAATGTCTTCATAAATGAGTGAAAACCAAGGAATAAATTCATTCTGGATCCAAATGTCAAGAAAGGTTTCACATTTTACTTGGATCTTTGGGGATCTTTGAATAAATAAAAGGCTCTGTGAGTCTTCTGCTGTTCATCTGTAATTGTTTAGTCAGACTAAGGTGCAACCATAAAGCCAAAATTGACTCACATGCTTTTCTAATTTCAGCAGAAACAGTCACGTATAGTAGTGCTTGCAAAGAAGGAAGCAAGAATATTTGCAGATGTGCATGTATAGGATACTTGCTAGAAAAATTCTAATTTTGTCTCTGTCACACACTCTAAGAAGCCTTTTCTACAGGGAAAAGGATATTCACCTCTTCTGGTAAGAGCACATCATTCTTCCTGTGCAATCATAGCTACATGGACAATCTTTTCTGAAGTAATAAATGGCCTTTTTGCTCTTAAATATACCATTTTAAAAAGTATCTTACTAACAATGTTAAAGCCTCTCATACACGAGTATCATGCTGCAGCACTCTACCTGAGAATAACTGAGGGATTTGGATCACAGGTAGGGCTGGGGGAAGGGGGCTAATTTGGGAGTTTACAAAGGAAATGCTTCAGATTTGGTCCTTAACAAAAATGAAGGCTTTGGTCTACTAAATTGATAGAAATTAATGAAGCACAAAAGAGGAGCTGAGATATAGAAATTATGAAAGTTGAGACTAACTGTCACATTTACTGGTCAAGCATCCCCAGGGGCAACAGGTTTTGCTGCAAAATCGAAACAAAAGAGAGAGATCAGTTAATCTTCAAACTTAAAATGGAGCAAGTAGCACCATACTAGCACAATCTTCCATACATGAAAGAATTCATAAATCTCCTGCACGAACAGACTGCCACGTTGAAGATTCTAGACTACACACGATGCTGCACTCTTGCAGGATTTGCACATGCAATTCTATGGGAGCAAGTGGCTTCAAGTTTAGAGTCACAGGCACACTGGTCATTGTCTGAATTTCTGTATTAGTAGACAAATGTTTTGAGAGACTGAGTAACTGATTTTGCAAGGATCTATGTAACTACAGTTGATTAGGGACATTTAAAGGCTTGCAGAATCTGGCTTTAAAAAAAAAGTTCAACCCCTCCATATTCTTTTACTATATTAATCTTTTTTTTTAAGTCCATTTTTGCATGTAACAACCATTTCACAGGGTGGGGATTTGCTTTGGTGATTATTCTGTTGTTTGAAGGCCAGATTCCATCCTTAGTTACTTTTTTTTGTTTGTTTGTTTGACATGAGAACGTAGCTTTAATAGCTGTGGATTTGGCTGTGCCATATAAAAACACGTTTTGAGAAGGACGAGGGTAACCCTGTGTCATGGAGAGTGTGCAGTGTTCCAGCCGGCACAACACTGTCTCTGAGGCGCCTGCTGCATTACAAACACACTGAATAGCCTTTAGGGAGACTTGCTTTCTCTTTTCCACTTACCTTTTCTTCTTTATTTTTTTTTCTTAAAAAAAAACCCAAAACCAACCTATAGGCAGAGAATGGTGGCCTTGGCTTTCTCTTCTGAGCACGTATCCCTTTAGCTTTTTCCACTGATTAGCACTCCATTAGATACTAGCAAGAAAAGCAAGTGTTTTCAGATTTTTAACAAATAAGATAAATTACTATTTGATGTGTGGGGAAGGGCAGAGGGGAAGAAAAGATTTTCACACGTGTCTCCTACCTCTTATGAGTCAAATACGGCTTCTTCCTTCAAATTGGCCTCTATGAGGAGGCTAAAATACCCTGAAGGTTAGCTACATCACTATCTGCTGCTGAGGTGATATTTACTGGATGATGAATATATTAGTTCAAAATTAAATTGATTCTGTGGAGGGGTAGTGTTGATACCATATTTACTGCTGTGTTTCAGTAGTGTAGGCCAATCATTAGTGTGGAGAGAGTGGGAAGAAAATAACTTAAAGGTGATACTGTCTGAAATGCAGGAAACAAACAGTGCTTTATAAATAATATATTTCTCCTATTATGTTAATTTTTCAAAATAAGCGTAGAGTTAAGTGTAATGTTCGATCACTAGGTGCATCTATCCTAGCATATTATTAGTCTGTTTAGTCACATCTAGAAATATGTTCTTCATATTTGTGGTTGCCAAAGTAAATAGAAATCAATGAAAGTAGCAAAAGTGCTGAAGTCATTTCAATAAGTGAAGCGCTCATTAATTTAAATTTCACACTTGACATTGTTACAGACTAATCAAAGAAAATAAGACATTGACTTCTAAATATGTTCCAAGACATGGAGGAATCCTGCAACTTTATTTTCAAAGTGGCATTGACATTAGAAGGAGAGACCTCTGACTGCAGCAGTTTAGGCAGATGTTAATGATATGGTAAACTTTCTCAAAAGCCTGAAGTCCATTCATATGGATGACATAAGCTTGAGGACTTAGCAAGCAAACAATATTGAGACATTGGGACTGAACATGTTCTGAAACATCAAAAAGCTCTTCCTGCCGTTTTCAAACATCTAAAAATATGTGTGAAGCCTGTTCACAATTTAATGGGAGATATGTGGAGAGCTGGGGGCGGTTATACAGGAAATTAGAAAAGCCTCATCTCATCAGAGTGAAATAAATATGCCATCGTATAAGAAAAGTAATTGGAGGGGTGTGTCAGTTCTGTTGATGTCAAGCAGGTGTTCATAAATTAGAATAAACATTTATATTAGTGATAAGAAAGTATTTTAAATTACACTGAAGAGAGATACTTACTTGCCTGGCTCCTTCCTTTTTCCATTTAAAAAAGAGAAGATTGGAAAATGCCATTTCCCCCAACTATCTTTTCCAGTGTAGACTGATCCTTTACTCACCTGCTTTTCTGTGATATATACCAAATCACATTGCATAATGCAGAATGCAATGGAAGTAACTTGAAAGGAAGACTACATTGTAGTTGCATTATTTGTAGGTAATGGGAGGCAGGTAGGTGACATTGAGTTGGTGATTTCTGATTGATAGGTGCAAGGATGCTGTCTCATTTCTGTTTGTTGTCTAATCAGTTCCTTAGTAATGGAGAACCCCCATTCATGGAGAATGAATGTACTTCATTCTCCCTCCCTTGAGGACATCCCCTGTGTGGCTTAGAATATTCAAGAGAATTCAGCATTCTTTAGCACCCCTGACATAGGTGCTATGAGGGTAATGGCACACAGATCCCTTATTGTCAACCCTTTTTAAAGAGTTAAGTCAATTAACTTTGCTGAGACTTGCTCAGAATGCAAGTCCCTGTCTAGTGTTATGTTCACTGTAAATAAGATGCTACTAACTGTTGTGAAAAATCTTTTCTGATCCGGCATATGAATCATGACTAGGAGCTTAAATATTAATCCTGTGGTGTGTCCACAATATATTTCACAGCACAGGTATTTTTTGCTGTTATGATGGCATAGCAATCACGAAATGATAGAGTTTTTGTTTCTCAGAGAAGTAAGGAGGGGGATGAGCAGAGCTGCTGGAGCAGGACTTCCAGAAGCCAGAGTTCGGCCTGTTTAGGAGACTGGTTGACAGAGTCCCTTGGGAGGCAGTCCCAAAGGGCAAAGGAGTCCAGGAAGGCTGGACCTTCTTCGAGACAGAAATCTTAAAGGCATAGGAGCAGACCATCCCCATGTGCCAAAAGATGAGTCATCTGGGCTGAACAGAGAGCTTTGGCTGGAACTCAGGAAAAAAAGGAGAGTTTCTGACCCTTGGATGAAGAGGCAGGCAACTCAGGAGGACTACAAGGATCTTGTGAGGTTATGCATGGAGAAAACTCAAAGGGCCAAAGCCCAACTAGAACTTAATCTGGCTACTGCTGTAAAAGACAATTAAAAATGTTTCTATAAATACAGTAGCAACAAAAGGAAGGCTAAGGAGAATCTACATCCTTTATTGGATGCGGGGGCAAACACAGTGCCAAAGGAGAAGGAAAAGGCTGAGGTACTTCATGCCTTCTTTGCCTCCGTCTTTAACAGTAAGACCGGTTGTTCTCTGGGTACCCAGCCCCCTGAGCTGGAAGACAGGAACAGGGAGCAGAATGAAGCCCCCATAATCCAAGGGAAAACGGTTAGTGACCTGCTACACCACTTAAACACACACACCAGTCTATGGGGCCAGATGGGCCACCCAAGGGTACTGAGGGAGCTGGCAGAAGTGCTCACAAAGCCACTTTCCGTCATTTATCAGCAGTCCTGGCTAACCAGGGAGGTCCCAGTTGGCTGGAAGCTGGCAAAATTGATGCCCATCTATAAGAAGGACCGGAAGGAGGATCCGGGGAA
>NW_009631536.1:154194-154474 GCF_000690535.1 Cariama cristata | reverse complement strand
TATATAAAAAAAATCTTTTCTTCTTTTGTCATTCAATCAAATTCCAACAAAACCAACCAAGAGCCAGTCAAATCCACCACAGTCTCGCGCTGAGCTAGGAAAAAAGTTCACGTAATGACATGAAAGTGGAGAATACAGTCCCCCAGGCCGTAAGTTCAAATCAACTCGAAGTTGAAAGTGTGACATGATGGCGTCATGTAACAAGCTAAGAATTGGTTGCATGACATGCCGTCAAGTTTCGTGCAGGTGCCGTGATTGAAGCATTTTTCTTGGATGTTGT
>NW_009631536.1:150993-154176 GCF_000690535.1 Cariama cristata | reverse complement strand
ATGATCACATGTGCCTTTTTTGACTTTGTGCTGCCACAATTTTTTGCTGTGCTCATTTTCGTTTCGTTTTTGGTGCTTGCAGTGGTTTCTTTATTTGTCGTTTGATTTCTCGTCAGCGTTTTATGCTTCTCTAGATGTCACATAGAAGGAAAAAAAAAAGATGGATTCCTAATTCTTTAGAAAAAAATGGGATTGTTATAACTACAGTTAATTTGGAAAAAAAAGAGAGAAAAAAAATGCGTGGTTAATTTTTTTGCACTGAAAATCTTGTGATTTTATTTTTTTTCCGGAGAATTGGGGGCCTTTTTCAATTGACACCTTTTTTCCTCCTTAGGATATTTCAAATCACTCTCTAAAAATTTTTTTTAAAAAAAAAAAAAAAAAAAGAGTAATGATAGTAACAGTAGTTTGAAAACTATAGCAATCCAAAAAAAGCAACCCCAAGAAAAGCCTCATTGTACGTCTTTTCAAGAATTCCTAATTCTAAGGTTATGTATTACAGCAACTCCAGCCAAAATTAATTGCTCAGTGGGAGGGAGGGATTGTTTTGAGTGGGAAAAAAACCCATCCAGATCAAAAACCAAAATGCATCTTTTTGTTTACAACTGAAAAAGGGTCCTTGACGAGTGTTTTTTATTTTTTTATTCTATTATTATTTTTGGTGTTGTAATTGTTTAGACTGCTGTGTACGGTTTGCTGTTTGTTGAACCAACAGTGTGAAAACCTGCCAGCATGGATTGATATTCCGCATGACACTTTTCCACCAGAGTGGACCTTTTGCAGTTTCTAAGTTTCTTGATGTAATAAATCACCGAGTGTATAAGAAGAACCTGCTTGCTAGAAAGAGATAAGAGCTAATCCTTAATGATTAAGCATCCTACTTAAATGTCAAGCCTAGTCGGATCATGATTACTTTTTTTTTAAATAACTTTTTTATTTAAGAAATGTTAGCTTTACATTTTTTTTGCAAAAAAAGTTTATTCCAACAGTCTTTTTTTTATTTAACCTCCTATAAATTTCCTGTTCAAAGTCTTACTTTCTGACATTCATGAAGGAGTAGATGTTATTGGCAGCTATGTCTCCACAGAAATCTCATGCACTGTCATAGATGGCACCCCATTAAAATATAGAACAATTCTTTCTCAATGCCTTTCACACTACAAAAGCCCGCCAAGCAAGATTGTGATCTGGCATTGTAATGTGGCACTTAATTAAAATGCAGCTATCATCTGCACATATGTAGTGATACAGATTTACATAGACATGCCCTACTACTATCTTGATTTACTATTATTACTATTAGGAAAAATTGTATTTTTCTCTATCATGATCGTGACTACCTTGCTCACTTTGGGTTTGATCCAGTTCTCACTGAAGTCAAGGGGAATCTTTCTGTTGACATTGAGTGGGAGCAGAATCAGAGCCAATGCCTCCAAAAGCAAAACACCAAACTAGAAGCCCCATCCTGTCCCAATTGAAGGGAGAAGAAAACACCCATTACTTTCAACAGGAGCAGGATTGGGCCCAAAACAACAGGCTTGTTTTTAATTTTGTTTTCATTTTTTAGGTATTTTCCCCACCCTGTCCCAAAGCCCCCCCCCACCTTCCCTACTTCCCCCTCCCCTTTTTGATTTAATTTGCAATGATCTTCTTCATTTTTTAGGGCAGCAGCTGAATGGGCCACATTTAGAAAAAAAAAAAAAAAAAGTATATATATATTAAAAAAACGGGAACTGTTGGATTACACCTTTGACATATCAGCAAATATCAATCAAGCTGAAGACTTCAGACTTATTCTCTCTTTGATTGTTTAGACTGTAACATTTCTTCAAGAAAAGTATCACATCTGCTGACTTCGAAGGACATGCGCTTGAAAACAAACAAAAAAACACATAAGTAAAATCAGAACAGGAACAAGATCAACCAGGATCTCTGAAGAGACACTGATATCACCACAGCGGCTTTTCTTCAAACAGGAGATGCAAACCTGGATACTGGCAAAGGAGTGCCTGTTTGCCACCAAGGATGCAGTTACCATGCGTGACACATGGTAACAGTCACTGAGCATCTTTATCTGTCATTCCTTAGCTATATAGGGACCAAAGGACAAAACTTTTTACCGCAGACTTGTAGCTGTATGTAAAATACAGAAGTTCTTTCCTTTTCTCTGAGCTGTTCCTAAAACAGTTTTTGAGAGCGATTATATGAGATATGTAAAAATTAAAAAAAAATAAATGTAAAAAATAAAAAAAAAAAAAAAAAAATGCTTAAATGCTTTTAAAATGGCAAGATAATAGTTCTTTGATACTTCAGGAGGTTCTTTGGTTATACATTAATTAGAGTCTATGAAGCTTTCATATGGTTTTCTGTATAATACGTAAGGATTGCGCTGTTAAAGGCAGGTAAGGTGGATATCTATGAAAAGCAAAAAAGTAAATAAATAAATACATAAATAAATGCATAAAAAGGCATAGAGAAGAGAAAGGAAAGATGGTTGATATTAGATGGAAAACAAAAAGGTTTGTAAATGCTTCTAACTCTCCCCATTAAAAATCCTAATAGTTGTACAGAATTTAAAAAAGAAAGTTTAAAATACCTATATAATAGAAAAAATTAGACGACATTAAAAAAAAAAACAAAAACAAAAAAAAAAAAAAAAAAAAAAACAAAAAAAAAAAAAATAAAAAAAAAAAAAAAAAAAAAAAAAAAAAAAAACAAAAAAAGACAAAAAAGCAAAAAAAATAATACTACATAGAAGTTAGCGTTAATGCTAAAAACAAAGATGTTGTAGAACTGTAATTTTTGTAGAGTTTAGATTGAGCATTAATTCCTACTCTTTGCCAATTGCTGTTGGATGCTGTTATTTATTAAGGAGAAAAAGGAGATAAATGGCTACTTTGGCAGCTTTTTTAACTGCAAGCATTCCAGCTATTAAAAAAAATAAACACAACTCGATTCTGTAGACAATGCAAATGGGAAACAAAACAGCTGTCTTTTTATCAGACGTTAGTTCTAACTTGAACAACAAAACACAGCTAAATGCTTCATGTCTTCATGATCTGCTGTCCGCAAAATTCCCATCATCCTATGCTTCAGTAGCTTCCATATTTGCTCTAGAAACCTTCAGGGCAAGGGATTAGCCTAGAACCTTAATCTTAAAAAAGAAAAAAAAAAAAAAAAAAA
>NW_009631536.1:139209-150970 GCF_000690535.1 Cariama cristata | reverse complement strand
AACACAACAAAAACCAAAAAAAATAAAGTAATAAAGTAAAAAAACAATCTCTTTGAAGAACTTCTGAAACTGTTTACAAGGAATTTTGAAAAACAGGGGGATGTTTAAAAAAAATTAAGATGCTGGCTCTGTTTCTCTGTAAATAAATTTGCATATTTTGTAGGACTTTTAATTGTAATGATAGAGAAAAAACAAGGAAAACTATTTAATGAAAGCACGATATTTATCTTTGGTAAATGACTTTAGAGCAGTTAAAAAATAAGACATTGCTTTAAAAAATCTGACTCAGAAAAAACAATGATTTATTTAAGAACACATATATTTTAAAGTATATCATATTTATTATAATTTATTTTCACAGTCTTAAAACTTTATTTACATTGTTCTCACACTTGTTTGCATCGATTGAGCAGTGTGGTAATTGTTTCTGACTCTTTATTTGGTTTTACTCCATTTTAATGTTCTTGTTTGTTTTTCTTAGTATTTTTTATCTCGATCTCAAACTTTCTTCCTTTCTTTTTTCTTTTAATTTTATTTTAATATGAATTCCCTATTGGGCCTGATCTTACAGTCCTTATTCTGTCAGAACTCCCATGGGGATGTAACGGGGATTTTGCCTGAGTAAGGACAGTCAGACTGAGCCCGCAGCTAGGAAGTACAGATGTGTAACGCAGCTGCAGTTCCATACAACTGCTCTTTCACTCTCAATTCCCTAAAACTCCTTGTAATCTTCTGTAACTATTGAATGACGCTTTCCAGCTTAGCCCTAAATAAAGCACAGTTTAAAAAAAAAAAAAAAAGCCGTGTTCTTTACTTCTTGATGGCTTTCCTTAATGTGTTTGCTTTGAGAACAAAATGAATCTATTTCGACTCTTTCATTAATATACATTGTTTGAGTATCAGAACAAATCCCTCTGTTATATAAAACGTATCTCATTGGATTGAATTAATGACACTGTTTCATTTAATGTCTGCTTGATATTCCACTGTGGTTTACCTTAAACCTAGTAGGTTAGAAGATCACATAATGGTACATACAAATTAGAGTCATTGTAGCTCCCATTTGAAGCCTGTTGTTTGATTTCACGCTCATGGTTTTTTCATGCTGGTAAGTATAGAGGCCAAAGCTCAGGACTTTGCTCCTTTTGCTGCTTTGGGAAAACCTTGTGAAATTCAGCAGTCTCCAGAGATGGGGTTCAATTTCTTCCTGAGCATCCCTCACACCTTGTCTTTTGAATGAAAGAAATGGCTGTACCAGATCATCTGAGCTGAGGCTGGGGCTGAAATCAGGAACCTTTGCATTTTCTTCCTGAGTCTTTCAGCTGCATCTGCATTTGGACAAGTTGCACCAGCTAAATCTATCTCTAAATGGGACTAATGGTGCTTGTCCATAATATGAACTCCACAGATGGAAGGAGTTCTATTAGTAGAAACTCCTGTTATTACTATTACGAGTTACTAATGTCTGCTCAGGGCTATAGAAATAAATGAAATGTAAATCAGGTGATGAATACAAGGAAGGAATATGGTCAGTATTTTCTTTTCATCTGAGGGTAAAGGCAAATACAGAACAGCGCATACACCAAACCCATCTCAGCCTTTTGGCAGAGAAGATGCTCTGTAGCGGGATGAGTAGGCCAAAGACGTGGGAACTGGCCTCAAATGTCACTAAGCTAGAAAATGAGGACTAGGTCTCCAGTAAGAACAGGTTTCTGCTCCAAAGGCCATTCAGTGTCCTTCCCTGAGCTGTGGGGATAAAGAGGACAAACAGAGACACATCTTCTGACCTGGGACAGTTTGAGAATTAAGGAAAGGCTAGTGAAGATCACCCTTTGAAGAAGAAAAACCCCACAACAAATAGGCAAGTCTTGATTTACCACAGTGGCTCAGCAAAGGTAGCACTAAAAGGTATTGCCTGATTCCCTCCCCATTTCTCAGGCTGCCCTCCCCACCCTCCCTTGTGACTCTCAATCTCCCCAGAGTCCTTCCTTATCCCCCTGGAGGCAGATGCTATGTCTCTGCAGTGGATTTGGGACTGTGAGGTACATCTGAATGTATCTGCAAGGACACAGCCATATGGTCTGAGTAGGATGGGCTGCGTCCCTGGGACATCCAGCTAGGGACACCTCTGGGCACTGAGACAGAGTTGAGGGCTGGTGGCTGAGGACTGTGAGACAAGATTTCAGAGTCTTCTTTCAGATACCCTGCAATACACAGAAGATAAAATATCCAGTGCTGGGGAGCAATCAGCTCCCATGGGGGGGGCCAAAAAACGCCATTAAAGTTGCCTCTATGGCCCAGGTCAGTACCACTAAAAATATTTGACTTTGCAGAGACACTGCTGAGGTTACTGAGTTGGAGAATCTGGCAACGAGGACCAGCAAGGACAACCGGTGAAATGGGAGTAACGGTGCATGGACCTTTCTTTCTCCCAGCGCTTTCCCATGCATTATACTGCAAATTCAAAGAGCGGGCAAATCTCCAAGTCCAGTCCCCAAAAAGGAGGGAGGCACCACAACGCTGTCAGCCCACTGGAGGTTCATTTATATTGGTGGGCTGGGGAATAAAGCACCAATGTGACCACACTGCTGCCTCGACAAAGTTATGTTTACTTGCCACACTCAAGTCTCTGGTTACGGTAGAGGCACGGACTAAAATCGGATGGGCTGAAGCACAAATGTAGATACGACCTTATGATTGATTTAAACACCCTTCTCTGGGCTGTACAAATATACCAACCCTGTTTTAAGATTTAACTGCTTGTCATACAGAGACTTCATGCTACTTTCCAAAGGAAGCTCACCTCTTTACACTGTAGGTGCTATAAAGCAAAACAAATAAAGCTTTGCAGCATAGGCCTGTTTTGGCATGGGACTGTATTGCTGGGTCTGGCGAGCAGCCAAAGCAAAGCCCCAGTCTGAAGCAATGAAAATGAAGAGAGAGGCCAAGCCAACCTGAAAGCCTGTAGCTGCTCGTGTGCACCAGGATACAGCATACCAGGAACGTCCTGTTACAGAGGTTCAAAAGCCACTGGCTGTTTGATGCTGGCTCCTCTCTCTTATTTGTAGCTGCTAAACCATATTACATGAAACTAAAGGTTTATTAAAGGTCAAACATCCATCCTTTGCCAAGGTGCTCCTTGGCATCAGTGTGATTACAGTAAACTGCAATCCCATCCCCATGAATATCCAGAGGCAACCTTTGGTGGAAGTACAAGGCACGGTTTGCAGTCATTCTTTCTTGAGTCCCATGCAGACACCTCAACCATTATTCACATTTTTGTGTCTCTAAGAAAGGAATAAATCCCTTCCTGGAGTCACTTTTCCATATCAGAATTTCCTGACGTAGCCACAGAGACACACTTCCTTTGCACACACAAGAGGAAACGGTACCTCTCCCCACTACCACCAGATTCCCACTCCAGGCAGATGTCCATTAGACAACTTTCTTTTATCAAAAGGTGGTTTAGGCTTTGACTGAGGCTACAAACCTCTACCTGTTTTCCCTTCGTGTAACTAACATTGTGATACCATTTGGAAATGTCCTTGCAAAGCAAGGTGAGGACTTTTCTACCTTGAATATTCAGGTTTCCAACAGCACATTTCCCCTGGTCCCAAATACACCAGAACAGCGGCCTCCCCATGGGCCTAGGAGCATATGAGGTGTTTGTGCTTGTGGTCTCAGGAAAAACACACCACAGGAGTTTGGCAGATGGGGAAACACATATCACTGGGTGCTTCAGTGCAATGTGCAAACACTCTCCAAGTAGCTTGCGCAACCCTGTGCACATGATCACTTGGAGGGGGAAACTGCTGGTGCTGTTGCCGGGGAAGGTCCTTTGACAAACTTCTTTTGAAACTACCCAGCTTGTCCTACCACTCCAGAGCCAATGAAATAGGAATAAGCCACAATCTCAAGTTAGCCAGCTGTGGAGTCTGAAAATGCCTTTGGAATAGCACTGCTGTCTTACTTGTTGAGGAAATCAGCCCTTAAAACAGGTTTCAATCCCATGACTTCCCTCTCAACTACAGCAAGCACTCACAATAGAGCGAACACATCCCCTAAAAACAGTCAGAAGGTACCGAATCAGAGCCCTTGTGCTCCATTTGTTAAGGGAATGAGGTCACTTTGGTGTCTCATAGAATCATAGAATAGTTTGGGTTGGAACGGACCTTTAAAGGTCATCTAGTCTAATCCCCTTGCAGTGAGCACGAACATCTTCACCTAGATCAGATTGCTCAGAGCCCTGTCTCTGCATACTTGCAATCACCACTGGCATTGTACAAGCTTCTGTTAGTGCCCACCCAACCTTAAACATTCCCACATTACGTGGAGGAACCTATATAGCACTATTACTGGTAAACACACACAGAGTTCTGGTGGCAAGAAACACCTTCATAGCAAACATCCACTCATCATGGCATTCGTAAACCATCCTGAATTCTGGGCTTCGATCTGCTAAGTTTTGAACTTGGCATGGACTACCTCAAATGAGCACAGACTGGGAAAGAAGGTTCCTTGCACACATAGAGGTAAACATGCCCTTTTCCCATAAGCAGCAGCCTCGTGGTGTGCAGTGCATTCACAGGAGATACAGTAAGCACAGTTTCAGATTCTTCCTCTGTCCAGCTGGAAGTTGGGATTTGGTCCCTGAGACTTCCATGATGCAGAAGATATCCCTGCTTATGCAGTTATAGAGCAGTCCGGGGAGGCATTCACAACTCCTCTCATTGGTCTGCCTTGTTTTATTTAAAAGGTGGAAATAGAAATGGAAATGGGGAGCGAATAACTCTGTAACTTCTCCTAGGAGACCCAGCTCCTAACACTTCTCCCACAAATGTGTTGTACATTGTACAACACACAGGTCACCTCGCCGGGAGAAAGGGACACAGACTCCCCCCTTAGTACACCTTAGTCTGCTGCTCATGGCACTTTCCTGGGGCGTATGCATTGCAGCTATTGCTTTCAGCTCTTAAAAAGAAGAGACACAAACACGCAAGTTTGCAGGCACCTGGTGAGTGGGAGGGTTAACTCTCCCCAGGGTGAAGTCACAGTATGACATCCTAAAAATGGGCACCTCTCCTCCTCAGAGAGACAGAGGCCATAAACTTCTCCTCACTCTTTGAGGCAGATCGAATCATGTGTTTTCCTTTCTCCATACACAGCACAGCAAATGCAATTGCCTAATTCAGTGTTGCGAGTCCTACCAGATACCAAGGCACCCACAAATTAAGCATCATGATTGCAATGTCTCCTTTATGAGTCGCTCCTCCGGAGAGTAAGGGATGTGATTCCACTTCAGTGAGCTACCAAACAGACTCCAAAACTCTCAGAAGGCACATTGTACACAGATCCTCCTACCGACTCCTACAAGAAACGATTACCTTCTTTCAGCTAGAACAAAGACCTATTAGGTGAGACAATGGGCCTAGCAGTACTCATGAAACATCTGTCATCAAGTGTTAGACATTAGCAATATCTTTTTTACGCGAAGCCAGCAGAAGCCCCCAGCCACTGTTACAATGGCATATAAGCACAGATGAAAAGTGTCAGCCCAATTTTTCCTTGTTTTACCTCCTTCTGCTTAGTCTGTTCTGTTATCGCTGCTTTCTGTAGCAACCCCAGAGCATGCTGAAGCAAGCGAGTTCCACACAATAGTCATCAAACACTTTGCATCACATTTCACATAAGTGCACCAGAGCTGGTTCTGGGGAGCAGCCTGGTTTGGTTTGAGGCAACCAGGAGACTGATGACAAAGAGATACTTGCCCCTCTGGACCCAGCTCTCCCAACTCCAAAGGACAGCTATCCAAAACATCTGCATTAGCATTCCACAGCCCAAATGCCTAAGACAAAGGGGGGCTGAGTCCCTGTGCATATCTCTGCTAGCTGATAAGCAGCAAGCAGCCAAATTTAGGAGACGAGAAGTGTGACATTAGACTGACACATAGCTACCTGAGAAGAGTGGGCTGGCCCTATGTGTGGGACCAGTTATTAGCCTCCTCTGCCCCATCTGAGCACCCCACTCAGGAGATGGTTTGGTGGGTGAATGTCAAAACTTCTGATTATTGAGCTGCACAGAGCAGTCCAAGCCAAAACACGATAAAGAGCTAGAGAGCTACCTGGCACTGCAGATTAAGCTCTGCAGTTTAAGCAGAGTTGTCCTGTATCTGGTTTATTTATACCTTTCAGTTTCCAGCCCAAAAGCCTGATCTTAAAGCTTTACTAAGTAAATATTTTCTCTCCTTGACTACCAAGCTTTTGCAGTGCTGGGAGAGAACTGAGTTTGAGTGAAATACTGGACATTTAAGGTGTTTTATTTTCCTAGAGGTAAAGAATCCACATAAAGCAACACACGTGCCTGAAAGACTTACATTCCAGATCCAATTTAATCAGAGACTGGGGAATTTTCCCTTCTGTGAGGGGGCTGATACCATCAAATGACAAATTTTAGGAAGGGTTTTCATCCATCAGATTTAAAGGAGCACTCTTCCCCACTAACTGCAAATGGTGAAGAGAAGCGGGCAGACACCTGTGCAGCTGGAGTGAGAGAACAAACCTGGACTGACTGGACCTTGTTTTGCCTCTATACCAAGTCACTAGTGGTAGCTGCTTGCCATCCAGTTGGTCAGTAAGCCTTCCTATGTGAAATCTTCTGATGATCCTAGATCAAAGGGGTCTATATCACGGCTCATGAGCCCAGCTGCTGCTTTTGTTGTACTTCAGCAGAGGAATCAAGAAACGAGTGAGATCTCACTTCTCAGGGATTAATCCTCCAGGGCTTGAGCAGGTACATTTGCCTTGTCTGTCCCACAGGTGACGGACGGATGATCATGGCCAAGCATTACATCTGGCTGAATTAGGAAACACTTTCGGTGCAGATGGAAAACACTAAATCTCAGCTGGGCGGTAGTAACTGAGAGAAGCCAAGGGCAGTGGGAAGAAAAACAGATTAGCCATGGTTTGTACTTACCATTTGAAATTGCCTCAGAGAGTACACACATGGTCGGGTTCTGCATACTGAAGAGAAGCACTGGAGTTTCCGTGCACCCCTTCTCTGAGCTGAGCAGTAGGGACTTCCAGCCAACAGGCTTGAGGTGTGTTGAGGCAAAGAGACCACAGGTTCACAGAAAGCAGGTTTCAGGGCTTTCAGTCCATATTCTCTCACTGTCTGGAGATGTAAACTCAAAGACAAAGACAAATATAGATCAGTTCAGTAAAACAAAACTGGAATATGAGCCAGAGGGGCAGTTATTTGTAGTTGTCACCTGGCAGGAACAGAAATGATATGGAACAGGGGCTTTGAGAACTTCAGACATTTGACTGCATGACTAAACTGTACAAAGTGACTGATGTGGAGACTGAGTAGGTGTGACGGTGGCATGGATCATTGCACATGCAAAATAGATAATGGAGCTATTATGTGACCTGCCCTGGTCACTGTGAAGTTACACAATTTTCATGGTAACTATAAATGCAAATGAAGAAGGTAATCTGCTTCTCACATTTTTCCAGTGGCTCGTCCTTTGTATAGCTCCTCCCAGGTTTTTGCAAGTGGAGTTGTCAAAAGCATTCAGCAATGGCCTATTTCTGCAGCAAAAAAAGTTAATAGGAACATTTACAACTGCTTTCACTGAACACCTTACAAAAGCCAACACGAAACTGCAATTTCTTTCCAACGTAAAGGTCATTTAGCACTGGATACAGGCACTTCAGTGTGTCAAAGAAGCCAGAATATCCTGTCCCAACACGCCCATCCTTCACCCAATAAAAACCATGATTGGTATGACAAGTTGTAATAGACAAACAGCTATGCTCTACTATTCTTCTGTATGAAAACTCCTTTAGCCTCTTACTTTATCAGGCCTAAAGTCATTCCTTTGACAATCAGATCAACAGAAACCTCTGCATTTTTCTTCCAACAGTTAAATTATTTATGAGCTTTGAAAATAATCCCACTTTGTCTTCTAACCCTAGTTTTGCATATATACATGTCTTTTTCCATGTCGACCCCTGTGAATTCTTCAGCTAAAATATGCATTCATTAGAAAAACATTTCAGGGTATTTTTTTTCTCTCCTCTTTATCTACTTGTTTGAATATGTTGTAAACTTGATTAATGTTGCTTTCTAATCTCTTTTTCTAGAGAGAACACCTGGAGCTCTTTTAACCTGCCTCAAATAAAAAATAAAACCAAAAGCCAAACAACCCAAGTTGCAATGTCACACCTTCACAACCCTTTCCTTTCCCTGGCCGTCCATTTCTACTCTTCTAAGAGGGTGGACAAATGAGCAAAACTTGTGCCAATGAACCTATAGATCCATGGGTTTCTTCTAATGCCCCCTTCCTTATGTTCCCAGCAACCTGCTCAGTTTTTAGCCTCTCTCTGACTAGAATAGTTTGGGGAGATTTATGACAGCAATTCTTCTGGTTCCTTTCACAATGTGTTTTCCGCTATTCTCATCTATCGCTCTGCCAACATGCATCATTTATTTAACGCCAGTCAGTAGCCACATTAAACCTTTTTTTCTTTTTTTGAGGACATTTCCTCCTGTACCTGGAGAAATTGTGCAGGTAAATAAAGTCTGAGCCAACAGTCTTGGACCTGCCTTTTCTGCCTTCATCCAAAGCTTTCTGTGAGCATCAATCATCCTTGAGCTAGGATTCTTCTCATTTTAATTATGCTAATATTGCCATAATTTCTTTCTCGTTAACAGCAATTGAGTTTCAGTCTCTGCAGATGGTGGAGCTGGACATTTACCAAGCCACATGCCATCTTGAGAGGAGTGTATGGACCAGTGCTTAGCCCATGGCAGTGTTACTCATCACCATTTCTGGGTTGCATCACTTCTTCACTTTACCCATTTGCGAAATGACATATGTCTTTACTTCCTACTGGTTCTGAGGTTTACAGAGGAGATTTTTAAAAATACAAAAGACAGTCCATTGCCCAACTAGCCCATTCTTGTTAAAACACAACCTTGCCTGCTTTGATAACTTCAGGTGAAGGCTATAGAGGAAATATGTTATCTATTTAAAGTGTGGCCACAAAGAGAACAGACGCTTTCTCATCAAAAGGAGCCACATGGAGAAGACAAGGGACAACAAGTACAAGTTGCAGCAGGAGGAATTTTGTCTCTATGTAGGAAAGAAATTTTTACAGGAAGAACAATCACTGGAACAACCTCGCTAGGGATATGGTAGAGTCCCCATCACTGGAGGTTTTCAAGATGTGATTGGACAAGGTGCTAGATAATCTCATCTAGGCTCCCTTTCCCACAAAAAGCCGGACAAGATTATCTTTTGAGGTCCCTTCCAATGTGGGATGTTCCGTGATTCTACGGTTCTATGATGGTTGTAGATGTGCGTAGATTAATTAGTATGTTGCTACAATAGATATCATCCCTCTGAAATTCCCAACAGAGCAGGTATAGAACCCAAATCACAACAGTGCTGATGGGATGGGACCTCTGTGGTTTGTCTCATCCTGCCCCCTACACAAAGCAGGTCTGCCTTCTGGCTATGTCCCTTGTTATTCTCATGAAAGCAAACTATCAAAGGCTATACAGGTAAATTTGCACAACTGCAGTTATACCTATGTTGTGGGACAGGCACCCAGTGCACCTCTCTCCTCACTATTGTTCAACTTGGTAGATCTACCAGGGTTTACTGTATCTCCCTTTTGGAGCTGGTTTCTCTTCAAGGAAAATCAATGTAGGTAGGGAGGGTGGTGAGAACAAAAGCATTAACCCAAAGAGATGGTGCAGTGTAGAGAGGGACAGGGACTTCCGTGCACATTGTGGAGAACTACTCTGCCCCACACAGTAGCTTCAATTCCACTCAGTGCAGAGTAGGTGGTTTCCCCCATGCGTACTGGATAGGTTATCACTGGCTGCCCTCATCAGGCCAAGTCCAGCCTTACTACCTGTGAATCGAAGCCAGGACATGTATGCACAGCCCCAATACTAGAACTCATCTCTAAGCTGAGAGAAGGGTGACTTTAGGAACTGTCGCTGCCCTGTGGCTGATATGCAGAGGAAGCTTCAACTTAGACCTGGCTACAGGTCAAAAATCAATACAGCATAAACCAAACTGCACCAGTCCTGCAGGAAGGGCCTGACATTGTGATTGCAGGCATGAAGAATGATATTACACAGATTCAATGGGTTTTTTTTATGCTGAGCACAAAGTCTGGTACGGCGGCTAGAAATTATGATGGACTATTGCAGCCTTCTGGGCTGAAGAACACATTAAAATCTCTTCAGGAGATGACACCTGAGCAGCTTCTGCTGCAACTGTTGCCTCCTCCTACTCCATTTGACAACTGACCTCTCTGATAATCTGGTAAGACACAGATGGTGGCTGCACAGCCGAGGAAAACATGAAATGGTCTCTGTGACAGCCCAGAAAAGTCACTGTTTTCCCATCCATCTATGCTTAGAACTCCCTAAATCAGATGGTAGTCTAGGATCCCAGCCAGACCTATCTTCCCCCAAGCGTTTAAAGCATACAAGGAACAAAGACGCACCGTAGTTGGAAGGGTGACAAAAAGTTTCGCTCAGATTTTGTGTTGTAGCATGTCTTCTGCAGACACCTTTAGGATATATTTTTAACCCATGGCAAGGACTTTGATTTTCTTTAATCATTGCACATATTTCGTAAATGGAAAGAACTAATTCAAGTACAACCATATGCAATAATAGTGAATAAATGAGCTACCAGTGCTCAAAAGCTGGGGAAGGTGTGAAATGAAAAGCAGCACAAAACGAACTGTCTTTATGTCAGGTATAAACCAGTGGAATATGTGTCTGCACTTTGGGGTAACTAATTTGGTGGGAAATGAATTAAAACGTGAGAGAGTCACTTTTTAAGGGCAAAAGGTCTTGAATTCTGCTTGCTGATCAGGATGACACCAGTATTTATGCTGACGGCCAGTAAGGGCATTTCTGACTCTAATTTCATTTCCAGAAAACATTAACGTTACCTCACGGTGCATTATTTGAATCAGCGCACGTTGTCAGAGGTTGAATAAGACGGTTTCTCCACACTCCGCGATGGAGTACTGACACTTACTAAATTATGCTGTTAAATACTGTAGTATGGCTATAAAACACAATGAAGGCCTGTGGAAAAATGCCAGCCCTTTTCTGAGAAAGAGAGAGCACTTTTTGGAACCCTGCCTGTGGCCCGTAATTTTCACTTCCTCCCACTACAGTGTGAAGTGACATGAAAGGACTTGTAAAGTCAAGTCCAGGAGACTGGTGGGGATCTGAAGGAGTAAAGCTAAAGTTAGATATTCGATGGTAGCATTTGACCTACTTGAACTTTGTGGGGAAAGAAAGAGGGAGTCAAATCTCCCACACATCTCCCTAGCAGACCTCACTGGAAAAAAAATTTCATTCCAGTCTGCAAAACATACATTTTTCAGACCAGATGGGGCCAAAGCGTTCACAATACAGAAACTTTTAGTGGAGAAAATTGTTGCTTCACAAGCAGCAAAACTTCCCAGAAAAGTCGCCAACTTACATGATATGTCAGTGTTTCATGGGAAACAGTGTTCAGCGAAGGAGAAGAACCAGTGGCAGAGGGTGGAAGCGTGGCTTTCACAAACTGGTTCTTCTGTCAGGTACTGCAGCAATGCACATGGACCATATGACACATGCAATCAATAACAGTGTCCTTTTAGTCCGCAGGCTCAAAATAATTTTTTTTTTTCTTATTAGTAACCACCAAGGAGATGAAAGATGGAGGAGGAGTTACGAT
>NW_009631536.1:127398-139180 GCF_000690535.1 Cariama cristata | reverse complement strand
TGTCCTTCTCCATAGGTCGTAATCTGATTTGTCACACTGTATGGGTTCCTAAAACCTTTCATTGCAGGAACACAGACCAAATGATGGTGCTTGACCCACAAAGCTTAAAATCTAACTGAGAAACAACACCACCACCACAAACAATAGATGCCAACTGTTCAGGTCAATGGAGAAAAACCCTATGACAGTGCCTGACAAAAAGTAGATATAAATCACTGCCCGCCTCTTTGCTACCACATTTCTACAGAGGATGGTTAATTTGCTAGAGGAAGGACGAATCAAAGGAACAGCATTATGAGGTGGAAGTGGGTAAGCAAAATTTCCATATGTTATTTTCACATATTTCTTATATCAGTCCACCTAGAAATTTATACACAAACCCAGCATCCAATCTCTGGAAACAGAACAACCACTCAGCTTAAAATGTGTCCTTTGTTGTCTTGGTTATAGCCTTCCTGCAGATGGTCAAAACTGGAGAGCAGCAGAATTTTCTTAGTGACAATGTTTAAACAGAGCGGAACTTGGACTTACCCGAGATGCCCTATATTCATTTGCTGGGCCTGGTGTTAACTGGAGTTGACTCTTCTTTAAACACTGTCTGTAGAGCAGACCGTGCTTGAGGCATGATTTTCAAACTCATTACAGATTCAGGGCAGCTCTAGTGGTTGCAGAAACTCTTCACAGGGTTCCTAGGGATAAGCCTGTCAGCAAAGCTCAGAGCTACCTTATTCTAGCCAACCTACTTCTTAAAACTCTGTCCAGCCCAGGCACATCTGGACAGTGATTGCCAGAAGTACTTCTTAGGAAAAGGATATGAAAGTAGTTATTAGGTTACTGATACAGGGCAGCCTGGAGAGCTCATGCCCAGCCCCTCTTGCCATTACGATGGAGGAAAATAGTGCTAGAAAGCACTTTGCCTTAGTGCCAGGATCCCTGACACATCCACAAAACATGCACGTACCGCGCAGGGAAAACACTACTAGCTTCCAGAGACTGTAGGCTTTGATGGGTGGACCTGAAATGCGGGAAATGGCATTAAGGAAGATGTTAAACCTTGTCACCTGAAATAAAGGTTATGTCAAACAAAATCCCCCATGTTAGCAGCGTAGGAGTCACTTTCCTTCCCTGTTTTTAGGTTTTTCCTCATCTCCACTGCACTTGTGGAGCAAAATTCTCAGTGCAATTCGTCACAGCAGTTCAGCTGGGGACAGAGACAAGTATCAGGAGAGGAACACAGTATGCAGGAGATCTCCTTTTACATTTTCAGAGGCACAGACTGTATTTTCCCCTTTCCCTCAGGCTCTGTCACTTCGCTTTCAACTCCTACAAGTAGCACTTGGAGAGGAAAGGAAGTGGGGGAGAGGTGTGAGAAAGCTGAGCCGTGCGCCTGGAGGAGAACAGGGATTTGGGGCACTGACGGATGAGTTCTGCAAACACGGCTATGGTGTCCTCAGGTCCTGCCACGTGTTCCTGCATCCTCAGCCCCTGCCTTGGGCTCCCTCACACATCAGGGGTGGTGGAGGAGAGTCCTGGAGTGCTGATCAAGGCGAATCGATAAGATGCCAGACCGCCAGAAACAGGCAGAGGTTTCCCTCTCTGCTGCAAATATGAAGGGTTGGTAATAAACCACTGGGGATAAATGGCAGCACCTTCCATCACCACTGCTGTCTACTCCATGAGCAGCTGTTGGACCGTGACAACGAGGGCAGAGAGAGGGATTTAGTGAACAGCTATGGCCTCTCTGACAGCATGCATCAAAAATACTCCCCTGTGCCAGCCGTCTCCAGACAGGACTGGTCTTGGTCCGTGGTTTGTCTGGCTGCAGGATGTCATTTATTTCTCTACCTCATACTTCCCAACTCAACAATTTCCTTTTAGCACAAATCTCTTTCTTCCACCTCCTTCTCCCCATTATAAGTATATGAGTATGCGTGTTTCTTATTTTTTATGTGATCTCTTATAACTGCCAAAAAAAAAAAAAATATCTCTTGGTATAAATCCTTTTGGCTCAGATTTCCTGACAAATATGCACTAGATTTTCTTTATCCCTCACACTTCTTTCCTCTCCACAAACTCTCAGTAGGAGGTTTTGCAAACTCTCAGCTCCCAAGTCCTTTTCATGAAGACCCTCAGGAGAAGTCATCGTGCTGAAGGTAGGGCAGGGGAGTGCTTCCTCTGCCTGTGGGGAGTGCAAAGGTGAGTGTCCGCCCCTGACACTGCAGCGTAGTCTGTCTCTGTAGATACTCTGGTTTCCTCCATTGCATGCATCTCTCCAAGCATTATTATGGTGGAAATGGTCCCATCTAGTTTCCAATGCCTCCATCTGAGCCTGAGCTCTACAACACTATTTGGGTCAGCAGAGGTCTATTCAATGGATCTAGCTGCCTCATCTGATGACATGCACAAAATCTGCGGTAAAGAGCAGAACCGAGCTCCTAACCCCAAATGTTCACGTCTGCAGTGGTGCAGCCGTGAGGCTGCTCCTTTCCACTCTTCTTGGCTGCCAATTGACATGCAACATCGAACTGTCCATCTGAGCTGACCCTTTCTTGGATGATTTGATATCAAGTTGTCCCATACAGTGCAAGACTGGATCCAAGCACTTCCCCTACGTACCAGAGTTGATAGTGAAGTATGGGGGAGGCAGAACAAGTACAGCATACGGAGATAGAAAAGGAGGTACTTACCCCTGGCATCAAGGGCTTAACAGAACTGCTCGGGGTCCAAATGGATCCAGTCCAGATTTTTAAATCCCCTACTGAAATTCAGACCGAATTTACAAACCTCATTGGTGCAGAGGAAAGAAGCAGAGGAAGGGTTTTGCTGGGATTCACCTGTACTTAAGTTCCAGGCAGTGAATGAAGAAAATCCTGAATTTCCTGTCTAGTCGATGGGGAGGGACAATGGTATTTCAAAGCTTCCAAGAGACTTCTGTTACTTCAGCTGGCAGACAGGATCTTGAAAAAAACACCCTTCCCAATGGCTGACTAGCAAATGTCAATACCTCCACGAGGGCCATGACTTCACTAGCTACCTAAGACAGAGGTGCAAGCCCGGTGCCTAAGCCAGGCAGACCTGTTAATACTCCGCTTTTGTATCGTAACCTCACCAGAAGCTCCTGTTACAGTGAAATATATGGGGCAGCAGAGCACAACAGCCGAGCTAAAGCCCATAGATCATGGAATTAAATATCCTACTGTGGCCTAAGAGTAAGTGTGCACAGTTTCAGCCCACGTGTTGGTTGAAGTTATGAGCACACGAGAAAAGGGGATTTGTAATGAGAATGGCAATTCAACCTCAATTATAGTGTGCGACTGTCTGCACACTATAAACTGAAGGTTTAATAATAAAGCAAGTAGGTTGAAGGAGAGAATTTCATTGTGTCTGTTTCAGAGTATGGAATTCTTACTAAATTCATCAGATCACTTGAGTTCTTCTGACAACTGTAGCAGTATAACTAATTTTAAAGGGGTTTATTGTACATTAAGACTGCAACAAAAGATACAGGCAGAGAAAACCTCATAGCAAAAGAGAACTCCAGATTGAGGACTATAACGTATATGAGATTTGAAAGAAGTAAGTGCTAAAAGATGTAGACAGCAGTTTTTCAGGGTCCTTAACCTTGATGAATAAATGAATAAAATCCCTTAAAAAATTGCAGTGTTTCTTTCAAGTGATTTCCAGCATGTTAATGATCAGGAGAAGCTGAGAAAATTGCTGGGAGAGAAGATGACTTTCCTCAATATGCTTTTACTACAGAGACTATGAGACAGACCTGAATTGTAAGCAAATAATATGCATTGCAAAATATGACAGAGGAAGAGAGGCTCCTTAGCTGTCCATAATGCATTTGCATACAGGTGTGTTGACTGCAGGACTCTGTGATGTTGCCAAGTAAAAGCTTTAATGAAGACTTTGGAGCCTTCCAGTTCTTCCATATCCAGGTACTTAGGGCTCTCCTGTATCCATCAAAAGAAAGAGAAAAGGACTAGACTGAAAGAGAGCACAGAGAATTCACAGAAGCCTTTATCTACCACCATAAGCATCCCATTCACCGTACACAACCCCCCACCAGCTAATACTGAATGCCAAAGAGGCCTGAGTTGCCCACCTTCCTCATTTCTTTCAGCAAAGTCTCCTAGGTATTGCAGGAAAAGTTAAAGACACACCAACAGAAAGCACAGCAGGTCACTCCTCAGTGCAGTCCACAAAGAAGGCATCTCCCCACCTTCTGCAAGGCAGGAAAGGAACATCTTGGTGTCCTGGCATGGCCCTGCCCCACGAAGCACCGAAGACTGGAGGAAGACGCAGCTGAGACAGGGAGCACGAGGCACCGATGGGCAACTATGTTGCTGAAAATGTGGGTTCTCCCAGATTTAACAAGGTGTCAAAGGAAATGACAAATGAGAAAGAGGTGCTGAAGACTAAAATTTTGAAGGTATCATCTCCAGCAATATTTTCACCTCTCAGTTTTACTGGCTGACAGTGCTTGCAGACAATGCTCTTGTCTCTCCCTGCCTTTGAACCCTCCCCAGGACCCACATCATCCACACACCCCTTTTCTTTCCTGGCCCCACCAACCTCTAGCTAATAATGTAGATGATTAGCTCTTTCATCATTTTTATTGTTATCCACCCGCAGATTAATAAAACAGCACTCTGGCTGTTTCTGGCTGACCACATTCCCTAATTTATCATAAAGGCTTCGCCTGAAATACTTCTGTGTGACACGCGGGGAGAGTTGCAGTCCCTCCCAGCCAAGCATATCTGCAAGAGAGCACAACGCAATGGTCCGCAGTGCTATCGCCTGTATTCTCACCACACAGAGCAGAAGTTAACGCTCCACAACCAAGCTGCTAAAGCAAAATTACCAGAGATTGGCACCAGAGGCACAGAGGTGGAAAAATGGGGAGTTAACTCCAGCTCACTGGAGCACACTGCTTCATACCTGTATCGTCTCTTAATATAAGGGAATCTGCTTTTAAAGCACTCCAAATTTTCTTTTTAAAGACAGTAATTACAAGGGTGACTTAACATGGCCTCAGGGTCTATCCTGCAAGAATCGGAAGACTTGATCCCTTAAAAGTCAAGAAGCTGGAAGAGTCTTGAAAGCAGCAATGGATTTTTTTTTTCTTGCCTCCACTTTGTTCTTCTTCTTCCCTTCCCTTCCCTTCCCCTCCCCCTTTGCAGGGTACTGATTTAAACTCAGAAGAAATGCAAAGCTTAAATGCCTTGTAGTCCAAAGGAGTGTTTTCTTCTCTCCTCTCCTTTCCTTCCCTTCCCTTCCCTTCCCTTCCCTTCCCTTCCCTTCCCTTCCCTTCCCTTCCCTTCCCTTCCCCTCCCCCTTTGCAGGGTACTGATTTAAACTCAGAAGAAATGCAAAGCTTAAATGCCTTGTAGTCCAAAGGAGTTTTTGAGCCCACAAATTCAAATACAATCCCCTCAAAATCACACAGAGCTCTGTTGAACTAATGGTTTCATCCATTTACTTTGAGCCCATGACATTCACTAGAGGAAGATGAGTTCAGCTTTGCATGACCAGTCTTATACTGGGGGCAACTGAGACATTCACTATTTTCAAACCCAAAGTAAGAAAAAAGTGAAAAATTTCTGTCAGCTAGACATTTTTGTAGGATTTTTCCTGTTTTAAGCTGAGCAACATAAACAATTTTCAAAATACCAGCGAGGAAAGAAAATCAAAAAGGTAAACAACTTTTTATTAAATAAAAAATGGAAAATTTCTACAGAACTGGTAATGTTTTATAGAAAGATTCCATTTAATGAAAAAGTCCATTTTCTGCTAAGAAATATTTTCAGGGATACATTTCAGTCAGGGCTGTCGGCTGTTACTTGCCTTTCAATCACCGACTGATGCCCTAGCTCACATTCCCTGTGCTAGATGCCGTGCAAAGACTCAATAAGCAATCTTGGGCTTAGAGAGCTGGGGTCTCATTTTGGCAAGAGCTGAGTGCAGAAAGTAATGGGGTGGAGGTGCAATAACAAGACCCTGTGGATACAGCAGCCAACATGAGAGAACAGCCCAAGGGTAGAGCACTGTTTGAAAACAAATAGCTGCCCCTCATCCAGCTATGTCTTGGCTGACTCTGTGCAGGTAACTCAAAGATATCTGGCACAGTCTTCAATGGGTTTTTAAGAAGAGATTGAACCAAGAAAATGTATGTGACCTTTCAAGGCAGTACAGTGCCAGCGATGCAAACAAGGATATACCAGGGAACAGGCAGATGGGGGACATGTAAGCTGCCTTTTTCTTCCAGACACACATCCAGTTGACTTGCACTGCTCCTTGGTAAAGCCAAGCATCTTTATCCCCTGTAATGCAAGGCCATGGATAACTGTCATGATTGCTGGCCTCATTAGGAAAAGGTGAATGTAACTCCTTGTCACCTGAGAGCAAGCAGGGAAAGCCCAGAGCTCTCAGTCCCTTCCAAGGCAAAACATTTTTCCTACTCCGATATCCAAAATATTCTCCTCACTTGGATCAGTTTCTGGTGCAGTTACACATTCCTTCCTTCTCTCTTTCATTTTTCCCTGTTCCTGTGTCTCGTTTTCGACTGAACCACCCAAAATAAGATTTTCTGTGAACTGAAGAACCGAGACTGATTTCCCATAACTCAAGGCCAAGTCCTTTTGTGTGTGTGTGTGTGTGTGTGTGTGTGTGTGTCTTTCATTGTCATAAAGGAATTCTGCGCTTACCTTGGTCTATCAATCAGCAGGAGGAGACAAAGTGGATAAGACTTGCAAACATCAGTAACAGCTTAGAGGACACCTTTCCTCTGTGCAGATGCCTATCTTCACAAAATATGCAGTACAATTAATAACTTTGAGACTTCCTTCTTGCTACCTAAAACTTCTTCAAGGAGGTTAAAATTTAACATGAGGGGCACCAAGCAGCAGACCAGCACAAGCAGTACGATTGCGTTAACCCTTCCATCCTTAAGAAGCCAGACCTTGGTGATACATGTCCTCTCCTCATCTGCCTGACAGTCAGTTCATGCATCCTGCATCCTTCCTGGCCGCCTCCAGACTCGGGTTATTTTAAATCCTCCATCAGCCTCACCTCTTCTTCCCTTGCCCTTTACCTCTCCAAAAGCCACCTAAGTCAGAAAACAAGTTAAAAAGATTATGAGGACGCAGTTTCTGGAACAGAGATATAAGCAACAAGTCTCTCATGAACAAGTGATACTCTACCCAACCAAGACAAAGTTAGCCTAAAATGAACAAAATGCAGCTTCACTTAGCTTCCCCAGGCTAGGGAGGACACGGGTCTGATTTGCAGCTCACAGCCCAGCTCTGCAGTGACAGATGCTGCCTGGAACTGAAGGAGAAATGATGATGCAGGGCCATTTCCTTCGAGACGCCATTCTGTCACCATGGAGGCAGACAGCACACTTTCAACAAGTTTATCTGCAAAGTAACATGAAAATTCCTCACAGCGGGAGAGATTTGACAAGACGTGCCTAGCACAGTTTTATAAAAAGGTTTCTTCAAATGCTTCCAAATCCCATGCATCTTTTTCTTGCTTTATCATCCTTTTCAACATCCTTCTTTCTCTTGCTTTTTCTTTTTTCTAATGCCTCCACAAGGCACGTTTATCAACATCAAAGCACATTCTCATACAGCTCAGTTTTTCCCTCAGAATCTACTCTTGCAAAGTCCAAACTACTAGTATTGTCCACACCCATTGACTTCACCAGGAGCAAAACCTGTCCCTGTGCATGAAATCTCCTTCAAAGTCTGGGCGGTATCAACATCTTAATGTAGGCATCAAGGTCCTTTACACCTAGGTGAATTCCTCTGAGACAGAGCATTTGGTTTTGATATGCCTGCAGACTCCACTGTGCCTAGGCTAAATTTTGATGACTGTCCCATCCATGAATTTTTCCGCTCTCCTCAACCAAAGCAGAGGTGCGCACCAGATTATATTCATAGACTGCATTCAGGATGCTCAGTCCAGACAAACAAGTGCTCTAGCTCTGGGCTGTTGTCACCAGAGAGATGCCTAACTTTTGGTCCTATGGCCACAATACTACCCTATAGGCAGCCTGAGCTCAGATAACCTGCTGGTCCCCTCTGCTGTAATGGTAAGCAGTGGTCAAGTCCTTCCAGACCAGTTTCATGACCCATCACAGCACACCCAGCCCACCCACACGCCAGGGCATGGCTGAGTGCGTGCTGATGGTGTTGCAACCAAGCGTTTCCTTCCCATGTGGTCCTCAGGTTTCCTCGCGCCACAGTTACTCTAGGAATATGTGTCTACACAGACGATGTGAAGGCAAACTTGGACCCTAGGACAGGTTCTAAGCCTCTAGTCCCATGCCCTCAAAACTGAGTATCTGCTGTTAAAATGACTCTTCCTCTCCCAGATTTCTTCCATTTTAAGGAAAGACTCAGCTATGCTCCATTAAGCTCTAGAAGCATGAGTGTGTTTGCATGGCATACATAGGAAGATTCTGGAAGCGCAGTGCTGATCTGCAACTGTATTCCAGACAAAACTGCATCATACAGGTCTGCTTCTGTAGTGTATTGTTATCATTTAAAACACAAAGGCAAGAGCTACAGGATTTTTTCCCAGTCTTTAAAATCCAAATCTGGATCCCAGCTGGATGGTAGGGGAACCTTCATCCCCAAACCCTTCTCCTCTGTCCTGCTTACAGCACATGACATGGCTTTGCCACTCTAGTGTCTTCAGCCCAGGAAAATAGGTTTATCTTTTTGCCATCCTCATCTAGCAAAGCCTTACATCCCCTCTCCTTGGCACTGACACTACCATGAGGACATGCTGGGCAAATTGACACAGTTCTGTCCACCTTTTGGCAAATTCCAGTTGGCAATTGGCCATGGGAAAGATCAAAAAAGAGTTAAAGGATATATATTCACTTTCCTCAGTGTGTAAAGGGCTGTGTGTGTTGGGGTAGTAATGGGAGGAGAGAAGGTGAAAGGGGAGTTGGAACTGTGAAGTTTGAAGGTGAAAAAAGTCTTTATATCTGGATTAGTGGAGTCCTGGGGCCTTCAAAAATAGTTAAAATTCCCTTTTTTGAGTAATGGAGAAGTAGTTTGCATTGATCTTAAGAATTTGCTTATAGTTTTCCCTGGAGTTCAATGTACTGGGGAGTGCAAAGCTGACACAGCTCAAAAGTTTTATGAACCTCAGGTAACAGCGTGAAAGGAAATTTTAATAAATATTACATTTATTTAAATTTAATTTTTTTTCCTTGTTAATAATAAAAGCCAACCTTGGTCTTCTGGGCTTTTCTTATATGCCTGCTTAATACAGCAGCCAAATCGTGGAATTATTTATATTTTAACTTCGTTTTCAGTAAATCGTCAATCATTCACCTTTCAAAAGCATTAAATTCAGAGATGAACAGCAGGGGAGAGGGAGCCTGAAAAATAAATATTGACTTTCAGGGGTTTGTTTTGGTTTTTTTTAAACATAGGGTTAGAAATAGAAGCTGTTGTGGGTGATGAGTAAACGCACAGAAAAAGGAAAAGACATTTATGCCTATAGATTTCTTCCGTTCATAGGCCTGCTGCTCTATTTGTGCATCATTTGCAGAAAGCCACAGCAGTTCCAATGGGTAGTGGCCTTTGCTGGCTTGAAGAGGCACTTAGTTGAAAATCTGGGGTCTGGTCATCATTGGGTGAATGGTCTTCATTACAGAGGACACCGGCTACTAGCCATGGATACTGGTATTGTGAGCAATAGCTGAGATCCCAAGGAAAACTCAGGCAAAAGAAGCATGATAGAGTTGAGAAGTCCATCAGGATTGCCATATAGTGGACCCTTATGCTATGCAAAGGCTCCAAAGATTATTCTGCTTAAATCCAGCAGCCTAATCAATGTCTAAAAAATTGTGACAGGCTCTTGCTACTGGTCTCTCTTGTCCCCTGGAACAGAAGACTACAGCCAGACAGCTGCCCCCTTGGGTGCTCTAGAAGCCTTCTGTAGGGTTCATGCCTTTCTGTGAATGAAGGCACCTCTTCAGTCCCCAAGTAACATCTGCAAAGTCCACCCTCCACACTGATCTCCCCTGTTACTCCACGCTCTGACCCACCTGAAATCCTAGCCCATGCAGGCTAAAATGCAGCAAGAGAGGCTACCCACAGCCTATCAGCTACCGGGAGAGCAAGCAAATGCTGTACATCATGTGTTGTGCTCATGACCACTTCAGGGATCGCTCTAGTTGGAGACTACAGCAAGAAGAGCCCAGCCTGCAGTCTTGGCCAGCACAGGTCACCACACCGTAGTGAGCCACCTGACAAGTTGGGTTCAACTACAGTTGCACAGTCTTGACCCAAAGACATCAGGAGACGAAATCTCTACCAAGATCTTTGGCATTGTGTTCTGAGATAGTGACCAACAAAACAAGCGCCTGGATTCCTGCTCATGTCTGTTTGTGTTCAGCTTGCAAGCACTGGTCTGTTTTAGGCCTTTCTTTCTCTTTTAGATTTAAGAGTCCTTTTATAGCAAATGCATGCACACAGCAAACCACCACTTGAGCTTGTTGATGAGCTGGACAAATTGCTCTCTTTGAAGCTTTTTCTCCAGCCCAGAGTTGTGTGGGCTTTTGCATTCTTTCTGATTTCTCATTGTCCCTGGCAAAGCACGTGTCCCCAAACTGGATATGGATTTCTGTTACCTGTCCCCTGTGACTTACACTAAGCTAAAATTAGTCCTGTCATTTCACCAGTTGTCTTCAAGGTGGCAGTTGGTACCACCACCATTCTGAGAATACAGGTCCAGATAAAGGGTCTTCCTTTAGGATGTCTCAATCTTCTTCAGAGTCATTGCCTTCCAGAGGGGCTCCCACACACCACTGCACACTGAGGGTTGGTCAGATGGAAAGCAGCTTGGCAGAGAAGGACCTGGAGGTCCCGGTGGACAACAAGTTGACCATGAGCCAGCCATGTGCAACTGTCACAAAGAAGGCCAACAGCCTCCTGGACTGCATTAGGCTGATCATTGGTAGCAGGTGGAGGGAGTTGATCCTTCTCCTCTACTCAGTACTGGTGAGACACATCTGGAGTGCGGAGTCCAGTTCTGGGCGGCCCAGTACAAGACATATTGGAGCAAGTTCAGCAAAGGGCCACAAAAAATCAACTGGAGTGTGTGACGTGTCAGGAAAGATTACGAGCTGCGATTGGCCAACATGTTGAAGGAAGGTTCAAGGGGATCTTGTCATTATGTATAAATATCTGGTAGGGGCAAGTAAAGAAGACAGATCCAGACTTCTCAGCGGTGCTCATGGAAGGACAAGGGGTACAAACTGAAATACAAGACATTCCATTTAAATGTAAGAAAAGGATTTTTTACTGTGAGGGTGCTAAAACACTGCAACAAGTTGTCCAGAGATGTTGTGGAGTCTCCACCCTTGAAATATTCAAAACACAACTGGACATGGTCCTGAGAAACATGCTTTGGTTCACTGTATTCTGAGCAGAAGGGATTGGAGTAGGTGATCTCCAGAGATGCCCTCCAACTTCAGCTGTTCTGTGATTCTGCTGTTCACCACTCCACAGCTTCAACCTGTCCACCTAATTCCTATTCTGTGTCCCTATTTCATGCTGTGAAAGCGTGTGTTCTACACGCCTGGACTACTGATGGACCTGGAGTCCTTTTCACACATTCTCAAGCCATCTTAAGCACTCTTTCAAACTTTAGGTTATCTGTACATTTTAGCCAGCAGCACTGTTTTTATTTATTTCCGGATCATTGATGGAACCATTAAATTGCATCTAAGCTATGACTGCCTTCTCAGGAA